>NC_067137.1:109307329-109434829 GCF_903995435.1 Acomys russatus | reverse complement strand
GATTGTGCAATCCGTGTCTTAACACCATATCAGGAAGCCATTCTGATAGCCAAACGCTCATGAATGCTATTAAAATAAAGTAGCACTAAACCGGATTCTGTTTTTTGTTTTGTTTTGTTTTTGTTTGTTTGCCTGAGACAGGGTGTCTCTGTGTAACCATGGCTGTCCTGGGACTCCCTTTGTAGACCAGGCTGACCTCAAACTCAGATATCTGCCTGCCTCTGCCTCCCAAGCGCTGGGATTACAGGCATGCGCCACCATGCCCGGCCCTAAAGCTGACTCTTCATAGTGGGAGAGTGGCTGACCTGATCAGGATTTTCCAATGTCTATGACAGTGGACTGTAATAGTTACTACTATCAATATTTTCATTACATTCCTTTACTGGGATCTAGGGGGCACCCTCTTGTGTCTGTTAATTGTAACACCACTCCAGCCCCTTTGGCGGGCGGTGGGGGTGTGTGTGGGTGTGCTGATGGTATTGCTTTTAGTTCTTAGTACCCATCCAATTGTTGATTGAAAATATTCAAAAGAATATTTGTGCTTTCTTTTGAATGAGGTGGCGAGGACAAACATGTTTTCTTTTCCTTCTCATTCACCTTTATAAATATAATATAACGGGAACAGAGAGATGGCTCAGCAGTTAAAAGTATGGCAGCTCACAACTGCCTGTTACTTCAGTTCCAGAGGATCTGGTGCCCTCTCTGGTCTCGGTACATGCTGCATGTACATAGTTCAGGCAAAACACATTCATATGCATAAAATACATCTTTAAAAATTGAGTACAACAGCTATTCGCAGAGCTTACATTGCACTAAGAGTCATACACATTCTAGCGATGAGTTAAAGTGTGCGGGAGGATGAGGTGAGGTGTAAACACTACCCTCTTCTGGGAGAGCTAGATGTCCATACTGAGGGGTCCTGGGACTGGCCCTCAGCAGATACTGAGAGACATAATCATAAAATTCAGCCCTACCAATCTCCAAATGGTCTCAAAACGTCAAGCCAAAGGTTGGCTCTTCATTAGGTCAGGCTGTGAAGCTTCAGCAGATGGAAATGTATTTAATCAAAAGGTTCTTGAGCTAAACATTGGCTGCTTTGGTGAGGGGACAGCTCTGGGAATTAGCAGAGAAAGGGGGAGAGACACTGTAGACTCTTAACCTATGTTTGTGTTTGTTTCCCAGTGCTGGGGTCCAAGGTGGAGCTTTGGGCATGCTAAGAAAGTGCTCTGCCACTGAGCTAACCCCAAACTCTAGGCCTGTGTTTTCTGGGTTTATTTTTAAGTCACTAATCTGTAAACCTGAACTTTTTTAAGAACTCCAGACCCACTGAGGCACATCGGAAGTTAAAGAAGTTGTGCCCTTGCTCCCCGACATACTGCAGCTGATGACTGCTTCCAGACTGGTCAGCTGAGAAGGCCAGAACACTGGGACGTCCTCGGGCCGACACTCCACGTAACTTCCATAGTCAGGTTTGGAAAGTGCCTTGATTCCCAAAAGTTCTGCAGATAGAAAAACAACAGCAAGAAGAAAACCAGGATTCCTCTGGTCAGTACTAGCTACATGGACACACTGAGTATGTTATGAATCTTTCTCCAAAGAGACGCTAGTTGTAAGCTAGAGAGATGGCTCAGAGGTTAAGAGCACTAGCTATTCTCTGAAAAGTCCTGAGTTAAATCCCCAGCAACCACATGGTGGCTCACAACCATCTATAATGAGATTTGGTGCCCTCTTAAGGTGTGCAGGCATTACACACAGGCAGATCACTGTATACTTATTAAATAAACAAATCTTAGGAAAGAACAAACAAACAAAATGCTAGCTGTAGCATTACCTCAGATGGAAAGGAAAAAGAAGAGGAGAGACAGGAGGAGGAGTTAATGATGGCATTAATGAGGAGTTGAAGCTTTAGCAGATCAGGATGTTCTGTAACTTAGGCCCATGTTGACTGGTACAACCAGGCCTGATATCTCAAGCTGCATGGTGTGGTTTCTAGAGCGAGTCTATAGTGCGTTTAGCTCAGGACTGGCCTCGTAGCACACAGATTCCTAACAAAGCCAGCAGTGTGAGTGTTTGTGTGTGTGTGTGTGTGTGTGTGTGTGTGTGTGTGTGTGTGTGTGCGCGCGCTATCTTGATACAGACTTGATACAGATTAAGTTACACAGCTGTAGCCTCTGTTATTTCAGCAGCCCTCACTCTGGCCCAGAGTTATTGGCATGCTGCTGACAGTAAGGATGGGGACAACAAAGACGCATGTGTCCGGCCCAGGTTATCCCAACAAATAAGACAACTCAGCTGGGTGGCCCTGAGGCTGTTTTAGGTGAGAAAGGCTGGTAGTGCTGATGGTACTTTCATAGACCACCAGGCCTTTGATGGGCAACGTCAAGTACATGGACACTGGCTTGCACCTGGGCCAACCCCAAGCTTTACTCAGGCCCTCTGGGACCCCCAGGAGGCCTGGGCAGCATCCGGATTTGGATCTGAGAGTGAATGAACAGTTCAAATGCAAGTTTGAGTTTTCTTTATTAATCTTATTGTGTGTGTGTGTGTGTGTGTGTGTGTGTGTGTGTGTGTGTGTGTGTGTATGTGTGTGTGGAGAGAGAGAGAGAGAGAGAGAGAGAGAGAGAGAGAGAGAGAGAGAGAGAGAGAGAGGAGAGGAGAGAGAGAGAGAGAGAGAGAGAGAGAGAGAGAGAGAGAGAGAGAGAGAGAGAGAGAGAGAGAGAGAGAGAGAGATGCACGATTGTGGGCAGCACATGCAGAACATGCATGTAGGGGGTCAGAGGACACCTTAAAACAAAGAGTCCCACTGCAACCCTCTGCCCCCCAAATTCGAGGATCATGTGGTGCTCATAGGAGTTGTGTGTGCGTCACAAATCCTCAAGATGAGAGTCACCAGTCTAGCAAGGCAGTGCCTTAAACCAGAGGGCAACTGGTACTGGACCTCTGGGCCTTGCCCAGGCCCTCGACTCTGGGACTTCTCTAAGCACAGCACAAGCTCCTGGATGCTTCTCGGGCCCACGTTGGAACCACAACTTGGGTAGACACTGACCTGGGTCGCCAATGTGGACGGGTTGTCCTTGCTGTCCTCCCACGGAGTGAGTGGCCTGCAACAGCCTTTCCAGCTTGTCCTTGGGAATGGGTCTCATTGTGACCACCAGAGGGCAGCAGAAGCCAGCAATGGTGGCGCACGACACTGTTGTCTGACCAGTGACAATGTAAGGGGGACAATAGAAATCAACACAGATTCAGGCACCAACACTCACAGTTCAAGAAGCCGCAAGAAGCCAGAGGTGCCAGTAGCTGTTCTAGAAACAAACCTTCTACTTTCAGGGGCCACATAGATGGGGCACCTGGTTGATAATGAGCGACTCAAAACCAAACCAGCAGAGGGGTTTACTCTGCCTACATCTCTTTAGCAGTGTGATATGTCTTCTAAGCTGGGCAGAGTAATGTTTTAACCATATAAAAACAAATTCAGGGTGGCATGTAGCCCCAGCACTTGGGAAGCAAAGGCAGGAAGATGGACAGTTTGAGCCTTGACTACATGTGGAGTTTTAGAGTTATCCTTGGTGACACAGGAGAGCCTGCCTTAAAACATAAACACACAGGTGGGACAGCAAAGAGGTGAGGAAGAGAAGAGGAGACCAAGATTACTGCGAATGACCAGATGTGGTCACCAGAGCCTGGAAACGGCGTGCTTCCCACTAACAGCTAAGAGGCCAGACCGGCGGGTCTGCTGCTGTTGTCATTTTGGAGTATCAGTGTAGAGGGGTCTTTGAGAGTCTGAGAACTGTACTGTGATTTGAAGCTATTTGCTAAATACTTTATCAGCCACAACGCTACAGGAGCTGTTGATCCAACAGTCCTTTGTCACCAACATTACAAACTGAAAGAAATGCTAAATTTCATCTGGTTTATAAAACACACACACACACACACACACACACACACACACACACACACACACACAGAGAGAGAGAGAGAGAGAGAGAGAGAGAGAGAGAGAGAAAGAGAGAGAGAGAGAGAGAGAGAGAGAGAGATTCCCCACCCAGTCTCACTGCCTGCTGCACTTCTGGATTCCACAGAGACGAGCCTGTCCCCGGATGCCCTAGTCCTCCCTTCGTAGAGTCTGCACAGGGCGACCTGGGTGACTTTCACTGGTGGTACATTTCTTCTCCCCCTGCAGTGGGGCTTACGACAGGTTCAGAGCACAGCCAGGACCATAATCCACTGAGGCAACTTTGGCTGCCACTTAAGTGGCTTGCTGTTACCACCCTGGCAACAGCAGGATGAGGCTCTGGTGTGCTGCCAGCCTGGTGTCTCTGTGACAGCACCTGGCACAGAGTGAAGGCACATGTAGGCCACTTACAAAGCCAGGCAGTGCTCCTGGGGGACTGAGATGCCTCTGTTTAGGATGGACCATCTATCCAGGCCATCATTCGCACTCAAGGTGGCTGTACAGCCATCTCAGGACCTAAGGGCAGTGGGGGTCGGGTTGCTACAGACGAAGCTGCAAGGTAACCATGGAGAGAAGGGGCACTGAGGTGTCATGGTTAACTGACAGGCTGTGGTGAACATCTATAGACACCGAGCCTCTGGGCAAAGCTTCCTTCAATCACCACATCAGTCAAGGGTTTGGTTCCAGTGGGCTTTGGGACCTGGTAGGTCCCTATTTCTCATCCTCTAGATCTTCTTTTCTTCATTTCAAATGAGGGGCTGTGCTGATGTGCCTGTGGCTGTCCCAGCTCTCACTTGCTACAAATACTAGTGGGTCCCAGGCAGTGGCCAGGGCTCTGGGCTCTGTCCTCACCCCCCCTGTCACTTCAGTCCAGTCTCTTGCACCTTCAAGGGTAGTGCAGGATGGAGACAATCTTGTTTCTGACCCGATATAATCCAGGTCTCTCTGACAGGGGCCAAAGGGGGACACCTTTGTAATCAACATAACAAACAGTGCTCAAGATGAACTCTGCAGTCACGTGCACAGGGAAGCCGGAAGGCTGGTCATGTGCACAGGGAGGCCAGAGTGAGAGGCCAGACTTGTCCCAACAGCATCTGGGAAGGAGGCAGTAGGGGCAGTGACTCCTTTCTTCTCCCATTTTAGCAGGAAGACAAGCTCATCAACTCAGCCAGGGACAGTCCCTAAGAGCAGGAGTGTCCCCAGGAGAGGCCACCCTCCAGCCTTTGTTAATCTTCAGTGGCCACCTGTGCCTGTAATTACAGCACTGGGGGAGATGGAGAAAAGAGCATCCTTAGCCTTAATCAGTGACTCCCCCCACTAAGAGACCTTGTCTCAAAAGCCAAGGTGGGGCCTGTGAAATGACCAGCGGGTAAAGGCACTTGCTGCCGTGCCTTATGACTTGAGCTTGGTTCCCAAGCCCCACATGGTGGAAGGAAAGAACTGATTACTGTAAGTTGTCCTCCAACCTCCACGTGTGCATTGCCCTACCCAAGCCACTCTTCTCCAAGTAAGTGCAATTTAACAGGAAACAAGGTGTACCACTCCTGATGAGCACCAGCTGACCTCTGGACTGAACACACATTTATATACAGGCCATATCAGAAGTGGGTGGAAGAGAGGCTGGCTTAGAGGCTAATGGCTTTGCCTGGGCCTGGCTTAGGGTTTCTGTTTCCTGTACCAATGTTCTCGCCACCACAGAGAAAGACGACTCCGTGCACATTTTCAAGCCATGTTGCCCAGGGGCGTGGCCCTACCTTGTAAGCTCCTATGTGGTTGGGACCTGCCGGGTCTCTCCTGGGGATCCCCGCCTGCTCCAAGGCATCTTCTATGGAGAAGCTGCAGTCCATGAGGAAAGTCACCATGTCCTTCAGGAGCTCTGAGTACTCTTCCAGTGAGGCCACGGTGCCTGTGCAGGTGCCAAACTCGTATTTCTGGAACTGTGGATGGATGGTCCTGGAGGAACAAGGCAGTACTCATGAGCCCCTGGCTCTTTGTATGGTCCCCCAGTGATGTGCTTTTTAGTTGGGCAGTGGAGGGAGTATCAGGGCTGCTCTACACTAGGGTACCTGGTTGTCACCTAGGGGCTTTGCTAGTGTCCTGAAGCATGACCAAACCAAAGCTACCGAATCAACATGTGAAAAACATAACCTGTGGGCCCCACCCCATTCGGTTTCCTGAAGCTCAGCATGAGATCAACCAGGCCCACAAGAATAAACTGTTGGTGGATTTTCTGTCAAGGAGGGTTGCTGGCCAACTCAGACAGAGGCTGGTGGCCTCAAGGGACCTCTCCGAGCTCACAGGGTAAGGCCTTCTCTCTCCACAGAGGACTCTCCTATGAGGCTGATAACCTCAGGTGGTACAAGCTTCATCTCTGCTCGCCCCAAATCATTTGCTGAGCTCTTCTTCCTTTCTAGTCATGTGCCAAGGGACGAGGTTGCTGTACGAATGGCCAGGATGTGATGGCCACCTCCAGGCACCTGCTACACGGAGCAGCACATGTCTGGACAGTGGAGAAACACAGGCCAACAAGAAGATTCCTCTTCTACCTCTCTGCTTTGGATGTCCAGTATCCCAGAAGCTCCTGGGTTGAATGGGTGATCCCAACCTTTGGTGGCTTTGGCAGGTATGGACATTTAAGGGGTGAGGACTAGCAAGAGGAAGCGAGGTCATTGGGGACATCCCCTTGATGAAGCAGTTGCGACGTTTTCATTGTCTCTGCTTCACGAGCAGCTTTCCTCCACTCCATGCCCCCCTGTGATGTAGTGCTTTGCCACAGGTCCAAGTGATAGCCAGTCGACCACGGACTGAGGACTCCAAAACAGTAAACCACACCTTTCTGTCTTTAAGATGATTGCCTTGGGTATTTCTCATAGTGGTGGAAAGCTAACAACCCACGAAGCGGGAAGTGTTGGGTCTTGAGGCATAAATAGGAGTTTACAGGTTGGATAAGGAGGAAAGCACACATAGGCAGAGGTAACAGGAGGTGCTAAGGGTGGAGGCGCTGAGTATGGGACCCATGAGAGGTCTGCACCAGGAGGCTCCAAGCTGGCAAGACAGAAGTACCAGCTCAGGCCCCCAGTAGCATTTTTGAGGGGCCCTCTGATCCTTGGGCCTACAGAATGATAATGGGAAGCCATGCCTTGGGGGAGAGCTAGAGGTGGCCTGAGTGTCAGGAGAAGCTGAGCTGGAGCCGGGTCACCACTAGTCTTGAGATGGGGCTAAGGCACAGGCCACAGGCAAGCTCTGGGACACTTTGAAATTGTAGAGTCACATGATCCGATGAAGATTTAGATAAGGCCACTTTCCTGGGTGAGTAGAAGATAGCGCAGAGGGAGGAGAGAGTGGGAGAAAGATAAGGAGCATTATAGTGTCTTATAGTCTAGGTCAGAGAAGATGGACGCTGTAGCCAGCTTTGTGAACAAAGCTAGGGCATAGTTGAGAGGCACTGAGGCAGGATTTCCAGGGTCACCTTGGAGACTCACCTATTATGTGTGGGAATACATTTAGTAACCCCAGTGCATGCCCGACATTAGCTAGCCCCAGCCCTTACATGTTATTTCCCCTTATATTTCTACACCTGACATTTACTTTATAAGTAAGAGATACCCACTAATTATGGTATACTGTAGTAAAAGTTATTTAAAACATTGAGTTGTTTATTCCTGAAGCTTTCCGTGCAATATTTTTAGACACTGGTCACCGGTGGGTAACTGAAACTGTGGAGTGTGAACAGGAGCTAAGGGGGATGTCTGCTGTTTAAGAGTCTGGGCAAACATGCACAATATGAATGGTATTTTCCTCTGGGCTTAGTGATACGAGCATTACTCTTTTCTTCTTAATCCTGTGCAAAGGCTTTTTTGGTAGGAAAGATTAAGTAACAGGTGGTAGTGCCTGTCATGGGTACTTTTAATTGTTGATTTGACACTAGCTAGAATCACGTGGGAAGAGAGTCTCAGGTTGGCCTGTAGGAATGTCTTTGGGAGAGGCTGGAGAGATAGCTCAGCAGTTAAGAGCACTGACTGCTCTTCCAGAGGTCCTGGGCTCAATTCTCAGCACCCATGAGGTGGCTCACAACCATCTATACTGGGACTGGTGCCTTCTTCTGTTATGCAGACATACATGCAAATAGAACACTCATATACATAAATACATCTTTTTTAAAAAGATTTATTTATTTATTATTATGTATACAGTGCTCCGCCTGCATGTATGTCTGCCTGTCAGAAGAGGGCATTAGATCACATTATAGATGATTGTGTGCCACCATGTGGTTACTGGGAATTGAACTCAGGACCTCTAAAAGAGCAGTCAGTGCTCTTAACCTCTGAGCCATCTCTCCAGCCCCCAATAAATCTTTTTTTTTAAGAATAGCTTTGGGAAATTATATTAATTAACTGCAGTGGGAAGACCTATCTCCTGTGGGTGGCACCATTCCCTAGGCAAGGAGATCCTGAGCTCTGTAAGAAAGAGCAGGAAAGATGAGCATACACTGGCGTGCATGATTAATGTATTGCTCTTGAGCCAGGTATGGTAGTGCACAACTCTAATCCCAGCACTCAGGAGGCAGAGGCAGACACATCTCTATGAGTTCAAGGCCAACCTGGTCTACACAGCTAGTTCCAAGCCAACCAAGGGTAGATAGTGAGATCCTATGCCCCAACCCCAATTTATTGGTTTTTCTTTTCTCTTGACTATGAATATAATGTAACTGACTGCTTCCGGTCCTGCCACCTTGACTACCCTAGTAATTGTGAGCTAAGATAAACCCTTTTTCCCAAAGTGCTTTTATCAGGGTATTTAATCATGACAATAGGAAATGAAACTAAGACATCTCCAGGCGTGGGCAGACACAAGGGCAGGTGTGGGGTTGGAGGAGAAGGTATGAAGTGGGAAAGGTAGAGAGGGCAGCTTGCTCCTGAGTAGCGGTCATATGAAGCTCCATCCTAGGACCTGTGTGGTCCCCAAGGCTGGACCAAAGTGTGCCTGGTAACACAGAACCCCAGCTGTAGCATCTTCCCTTGCTTACAACTACTGTAGCACAGGCTTCTTACCTTATATCTGGAACAGTATTCAGGTGAAGCAGCATCTTCCTGGGCTCACTTTGGCCCAATAGGGGTAGAAGACCATGGTTGGCTTGGCAGAAGCTTTCAAAGGCTGGTGCTAAGGATCTGGGCAGGACCACCACACTAGCTGGTTGGAGTCCTGGGTTGGGTGGGAGATGGGACAGAGGCACACTTGGTTGCTGTTTGCGCACTTGGTTGTTGACTGACATGATTCAGATGCATACAAACGTGTGCTTAAATATATAGCTGTGTATGGTGAAGGAGCATACATATAACCCTAGCACCCAAGAGACTGAGGCAGGAGGTCACAAGTCTGAGGTAAACCTGGGCTACAAAATAAGGCTGTCTCAACAAACAAACAAACAAATTGAAAGTATACAGTCTAGCACTTTTTACATAATGCACCCACTCACCTATTAAGCACCCAGATTGAGAGACTGCATGGCCAGCTCCTCAGAGTCAGTACCCTTGCTGGTCCATAACTTCTAACCACACAGGTCCCATTACTGAACTTCATATAATGGAACCATAGACCATATATTTTTAAAGCCCTAATTCTTTCACTAATGTCTGGGATTGACCCATACCATTGCATTTACTGGTGTAGTCACACAATGAGAATTGACCCCTGTCTACTGGGGGTGAGGTGGGGTGGGGAGGGACTTTTAACTTGGGTTATTGCAAATGGCACCTCCATGAGCATCACAGAGCATACATTTGGTGAGTATACTTGTGCTCTCCCATTTGACATGAATCTGGGCTTACAGTAGAAAAGCCCAGTCAACTTTACTAAACATCACCCAGCAACTTCCTTTTGTGGTTTCTACTGACTGGCACAGCCACCCATCATGGGCATCTCTGGTACTTGGTGCTGCATATCTTTTTCATGTTTGCAGTCCTGGTGGCTGTGTCACGGGCGACACTGTGGTTGCAATATGCTGTGCTTGTTACTTCTCTCACTGAATGAAAAAAGCAACTAGAAGGAGGAAGGACTCACTTTTGGTTCATAGTTTCAGGGGATACAGATATGCTTTCTCTCTTCTCTCCTCCTCTCTTTATAAAATTGGTGAAATAACTCAAAGGATTATATCTGCATAATAATCATGGTTGTCTCCAGGTGACAAGACTACAAGTGATGTTGGTGCTCTTCTCTATACCTTTTCCGGTGTTATGATACTAAGATTGTCATGTTTGGGGAAGTCTCTAGAAGTCCATGAGTTGGAACTTTGGTTCTTCTATATGTCGGTGGGAGGGTGTTTTTTGGGCCATGGCTGCAACCCTCATCAGTGGGTTAATATTTTCTCATGTGAAGTTTTATTCTCACGAAACTGGCTTACTTTCTACAAAAGCAGTTATTTTAGAGCACCGTCCCCATTCCTGCTCTCCCTCTGGCATGTAGCTGCTTGCCTTCCACTTTTCACCATGAATTAGAGCTGTATGAGGCCCCTGCTGGATTCCAGCACCAGGGTCTTAGGGTCTCTAGTTTCCCAAGCTGTGTACTAACAGAAACTCATTCTTTTTATAAACTATCTACTATGGTGAATTAACCTTGACTATCGACTTGATGGGATTTAGAATCACCATGGACACCAATATCTGAGCATGGGTAGACAAGGTTAATTGAGGTAGGAAGACTCATTCTGAAGGGCTAGGCTGAGCCCGGTTAGAGCTCTACTCTTCAACTCACAGTGTTAAAACCCCAATATCAGCCCTTAAACCCCACTCAAGGATTTGAGAGGGAAGAACACTTGGGGGGAATGTGAGGGCTGCGCATTGCTAAAAGGACATGACTAGAGTCACATACTGGCCCACCTCCACAGGGACCAGTGAATTCCAGATAGAGTCATATAGTCACAGAAAGAATTCCCCTAGAAGCCTTTAAAGAGCCTGAGAGTTCCCCCTGCCCCCTCCACGGGGTCACTGCCATTTTATGTGGATGCTCTCTCTCTCTCTCTCTCTCTCTGTCTCTCTCTCTCTCTCTCTCTCTCTCTCTCTCTCTCTCTGTCTCTCTCTCTCTCTCTCTCTCTCTGTCTCTCTCTCTCTCTCTCTCTCTCTCTCTCTCTCTCTCTCTCTCTCTCTCTCTCTCTCTCTCTCTCTCTCTCTCTCTCTCTCACACACACACACACACACACACACACACACACACACCCTGCATGGCAGGCTGTTTCTGCAGAATAAGTGCTCTTCGTTTTTACATGCTATTTGAGTCTGGGTCTTCCTTCAGTGATTTTTGGACCCTTATGACTCTAAGTATGAATGCCATAGGCTGGGGTTCAGGACTAAACAAAAAGGAAAAAGTGGGCTAAGCATCATCATCACCTCCCTCTGCTTCTTGGCGGCCGGTGCCATGTGATCATGTGACTCCTGCTCCTAAAGCCCTATCTTTCCCGCAGTGGACTGTAGCACCTGGAACTGTGAGCCAGAACCTTTCATAAGTTGCTTGTCACAGCAACGAGGACAGGCAACCATCATGCCCAATGTCAGATGTTTTGCTATAGTTAAGACAGAGACCACACCACAGACAGAGCTGTGCTCTGCTGGAGAAATAAGCTCAGGAACCATTTTCCTAACTGCCAGATGTGCGCCATGGTGGACGCTTCTGCTCTACAAGAACACTGTTAGCAGATGTCTACTGTGCGCTCATGGTGCTCCAGGTTGGACTGTGCTAAGGGATTCGTGGCAAACTCTTTGTCATGGCACTGTATCCAGTGGGTTGCGGGCTTGGGGGTCTTTGTATGATGGGTCCAAGACTTCCTCAGAGAAAGGGGGTGAAGAAGACATGACCATCTTCTGGGAGAACCCCAGGACCAGTAAGTGGTGAAGCAGTGCTGCTACTCATCTGCCAAGGTCACCCACAGGCTTCCTGTCGGAGGATGCTGTTGGACTTCTCAAGCAGGCCCAGCCAGGGCTCCCCAGTGACCTGCACCTGCAGTGAGGTGGAGGGGAAGGAGCCAGCTTAAAAGGCCTCCCTCTGCCTTTCCCCTCCAAAGCCTATTGTGAGGACAAATTGGATTTTTAATGCAATACATCAAGGAGGCATTAGGGACACAAAGCTTCTTTGTTTCCTCTTTAATTAAATGCACTTTGGGAGCTGAGCTTAGGTTTTGTTCACCTCCACTGAGGGAGATGAATAGAAGAGTCCTGAGTTGTCCTCATCAGAGGGCGGTGGGGCAGACCACACTTGTAGGTGAGGGTGCCTCACAACCAGGGTGATTCATGTACCCCTGGGGCTCTCAGGTTCCATTTAAGGTCATAACTTTCTCTTTGTGGAGAGAAACTGAGTGATTTATTCTAAGTCTTTTAACCAAAAAAATCAATTTTTTAACAAGAAGAAGACACAGAAAAGAAGAAAAAAGTCCTTTAGTGCTTTCAATCAGAAAGCCTTTGCGACTCAGCTCTAGGTTGGAGTTTCCAGCTCTGGGGACACAGTACGTTTTCCTGATGGGTCAGGAGCAGTTGGAAGGACATGATGTGCCAAGGGTCCCTCCAGGAGGGTCCTGGGGAGGAGCCTGTCCTCATTTTCATTTTGTAAACAAGCCTGGGACGGTCACACAGTTTACTCACAGGGAGGCCCAAGGCCTCCTTGAGGTCCCAGGAAGTCACTGGCTGGGGTGGCTTTGATAGGCCTTGGGAATCATCTCTACCCATTCTGCTTCTGCCATTTACGTACTAGTGGGCCGCCTTCCCTGACTCAGGCTGAGAGGACCTTAGTCTGTGGTGTAAGCAGTCTGGAGCTATGACTTGCCTACATGCCTCAACAGACTGCTTTCTCTTGGAGTCCTGAGCTACTCCTGAAAGAAGTCTGGCACCGTGTTGGGGACTGTTCTAGCTTCCCTTTCTAGTGCTGTTGTAAACACCATGACCAAAAGTAACTCGAGGAGGAAAGGGTTTAATTTGGCTTCTACTTCTGGGTTACAATTTGTCATTTAGGGGCAGTTAGGGCCGGGACCCAAGAACTGAAGCACTGGGCTAACTACCTGAAACCCTGTCTTAATAAAACCAACCAATCAAACACTCAGACAACCGTCTCGTCCCACTAACCTTCAGTCATGCTGGATGTATGTCTGACGTGTGCTGCCTTTGGTAGACTCCTTACGATGGAGGGAAGAAAGGATCTCAAGAGAAGTGAGAAAGGCATCAGACCACCATCCCTGGTTAGGCTGCAGGGAACCTGCGCAATGGAGGAAGGCAGAGGTTAGAGGCAGACTCCCTTTAGGCAGAGCTGGTGTTGGATTCTATGTCCTGGACTGTCTATGGCCAAGCACTGTTTGGAGTAAGATCTTCCCCAAGACAGGTCTCGGGGTCCAGGGAGAAATTCCTAACACTTGGTGACTTCTGTATGCTCATCTCCTGAACCGGGGTGTCTTCTATCCCACTCTGAGGGTCTTTGTGTTCTAAGAAGCAGCTGAGAATCCAGTCCTCTGCGGAGCAGCCATTAGGCTGGGACAGGGCCTCCTTGCTCTCAGAACATTGTTTGAACTACTCTTTTGGGGCTGGAGCCACAACGGCCTAATGTTGTACTTGACTTCGAACTCCATTCTCTCCCCAGTGCTCAGCAGACAGGGACACATCTTAGACTTCTTCACAGGCTGCAGAGCACCTATGACAACTCAAGTACACAGTATATCCCGAAATTCTCTCCATGGCCAGGGAAATGAGGAAATGGTACTTACAATCACAAATGGAACCCCATCTCTCTTAGCTATCTCCTGTGACTTTTGATGTGACTTGGGGTTTTTTGCTTATGCCGCTCCCTCTTCCCACAGTGATTTATTCGGGCTTTCATAAGTAAATAAACATTGTACATTTTACAGGATATGTTTTAAGATTACAATGAAAAGTTTAAAACCCGAGACTGGGGCAATCACTCGGCGAAGTGCTTGCCGTGGAAGCACAAGGACCCGAGGCCAGATCTCCGGCATCCACGTGCACCACGCGTGGCAGAGCGTGCTTCAAAGTGTGTGCAGCACTAGGGAGGTGGAGACAGGAGGGGCTCTGGGACTTGCTGGCCAGCCAGTCTTACCAGGGAGTGAGCTCCAGGCTCAACGAGAGACCTTGTCCAGGAAAACAAGGTGGAGAGTGACTAAGGAAGATATCGACCTTGACCTCTAGCCTTGAAGCAGCCATGCACTCCTGTACATGTATCTGTCGCACATGTGTGAACATGTATGAACACATATACTACATACGAAGCTTAAAAATTATTTCAGAAATAGAAATTATTAAAAATGATTTAAAAAAGTAGAAATGAGCCAGGGGTGGTCGTGCATGCCTTTAATCCCAGCACTCTGGAGGCAGAGGCAGGCAGATTGCTGTGAGTTCAAGGCCAGCCTGGGCTACAAAGCAAGTCCAGGACAGCCAAGGCTACACAGAGAGACCCTGTCTTGAAAAACCAAAAACCAAAAAAGTAGAAAAGATACCAAAGTGATAGGAAATTGTGCCTAGAGAGAGGTCTTGTAAGTTGATTTCTTATATGACACTAGTGTTCAGATGGGTTAGCTAACACCACTGACCTCTGACCCACATCCTTTTTATCTTTGTAGTGCCTGGTGTAAGAATGTAAAAGCAAGTGTTTGTTGAATGACTGGTTGACTGCAGAGTGGAAGAGAGCATGGCTCAAGAGCAGTGTTACAGTGAGGAATTTGGAGAAGTCTGATTTTTCCACAACCCTTTTTATCAAAAGAGACCGATTCAACTAGATTCAAAACCACCAATTTGTGTTTTTAACTCTAGCCAATCTCTTTGGTAGAAAACCATGTAAGCTGCAGGTCTAATTTAAGAAAGATTTGAACTTGTACAGAATCCCAAGCAAACAAAAGAACAGGCGTGCTCTAGGAAGAAGAGAGATGCATTTAAAACTGGCTTGAGTGCTTTGATTTAAGAGCTGCAAACAAAGAGCACACAGAGGAGAGAACAGTTAGTCCTAGCTGGGATGGAGCCTAAAGGGTCAGGTGAGGTTGGAGTCCAGGCCCCAATGGAAGGCACAACTGAGGCCTAAGGCAGCTGCTCTGGCACATGAACTGGTGCTTGCCTCCTGAGCTGGCAGGCCTGACTCCAGGCCAAGCAGCTAGTCAGCAGCTGAGGTCCTGGATGTCTGTGGTTCCCAGAGTCACTGCAGGAGACTTAGCACCTCCATCTGGCACTCAGTTAAGGCCAAAGACAGAACTGTTCTGCAGCCATATGGGACACAAACCCCTGTCAGCTCCACATGTAGCTGAAGGATGAATGATTGTCTGAAGTGAGACATCCACGACACCCAACAGCAAGCGAAAGCTGAGCTAGAAATCAGCGAAAGCTTTAGTCCATTTGCTGAGGGGTGTTGCCTTCCTTCTCTTTGTTTATCTACTGTGTTAATAAAAATGTAAGTGGATAAGCCTGGTGATTGGTGGTACTCGCTTTTAATCCCAGCACTCAGGAGGCAGAGGGAGACAGATCTCTGTGAGTTCGAGGCCAGCCTGGACTACAGAGTGAGTTCCGGGACAGCCAAGGCTACACAGAGAGACCCTGTCTCAAAAAACAAGAAAGAAACAAAGAAGGAAGGAAGAAAGCAAACAAGCAAGGAAGAACATAAGTGGATACTTGATTGATTTCCCAACCTAGAAATAAGTATGTGGAATGCATGCTGCAGGTTTGCCATGTGCATGCTCAGCAAGAAGAAAAAAATTCAGTGTCCTACCTGGCATCTAACTTCCTATCTTATGGGTTGTTCCCTGAACAAAGGAAGAAGACTGTCTGCTTACAACAAATGACAGCTTCTGCCACCATCTCTGAGCAACCACTGTGTGCCTGGCATCATCTATTGGTATTTACAATACGAGAAGTTACCCCAACTCCCATAATTAATGGGTGGAAACCAAATCCAAACCTGATTTAAGTCTATGAATGATTGGTAACTACCTACCCACATCTATATATTTACATATCTGTGTAATCATCCACCCATACCTCCATTCATCCATCTATATTCCTTCCATCATCCACCAACTCATCTATCTTCATCCATTCATCCATCCATCCAGCCCTATCCATCCATCCATCCATTCAGCCCCATCCATCCATCCATCCATTCCCATTCATCCATTATCCATCCATCCATCATTCATTCACCCATCCATCCATCCATCTATCATCCATCCATGCATTTATCATCCATCCATTTAGGGTGCTAAGAATCAGTATATCTTAGCAATGCCACAGATCATTCCTTATTAACCACAACATGATTGTAGGGTCAGAATCCATATGTTTCTTCAAGGACTGACTACTGAACTCCTGGTTTTCATCATAACCTCTGAGGAATCCCACCGCTGGGTGGCCCAGGTATCTCCTTCCTCAGTATCTTCCTCTAGAAGAAAGAGGAGACAAGATCCAAATGTGAGTCAGGGGAGTGGCTCCAAGAAGCCACTTTCCTACCAAGAACTCTCTTTTCTTTTTAGAGAAGAACAAATTATTACATCCACAGATATTATTCTCTAGCGTCAAAGGTGTCAATAATGGGACCCAAAGACAACTGTCCTCTCAGCAGGGTCTGACACATCCAAACTCCAGAGTCAAAATATCTGGTCCACCCCTATGGTAGATGACGGAAATTCCACCATCACAGAGCAACTCCTTTGCTTTATTCAAGCAATTCAATTCTAGGAATGCATTCTAAGATATTTTCTTTTTTTTTTTCTTTTTGGATTTTCAAGAAAAGGTTTCTCTGTGTAGCCCTGGCTGTCCTAGATGCACTTTGTAGACCAGGATGGCCTCAAACTCACAGTGATCCGCCTGCCTCTGCCTCCCAAGTGCTGGAATTAAAGGCATGCGCCACCACCGCCCGGCTTAGATATTTTCAAATAGCAAATAAAATCCCAGAGTACATGTCAGTGTTGCTTGTCATATAAATAATTTAGAGACAGCTAAGTAAAAGCTAATTGTACACATCTGGGATTGGTTATATTACTATGGATGCTTTTGTCTTAGTCTACTTTCTGTTATAACAAAGTACCCAAAAGTGAGTATTTTATTTAAACATAGATAAGTTTAGTAGTCAAGCATGATGGCAAATGTCTCTAGTCTCATCAATTAGGAGGCTGAGGCAGGAGGATTGCCAATTCAAGGCCAGACTGGCCTACATAAATTTGAAGCAAGTCTTGGCTATGTAGCCAGATCGTCTCTCAAAAGAAAGAAAGAAAGAAAAAAGAAACCTAGTGAAAATGAAATCTGAGCTTATATGACTGAAAGCCTAGGACCTTGCAATGGCATCTGCTGAGGACTTTCCCGGTGCACTCTGACAAGACAGAAGGCATCATGGGGTGGGGCAGAGGGCATCATTCTGTGAGACAGAGAAAGTTTGCTAGCTCATGTTTCTCTCTCTTTTCTTATGAAACCTCTAATGCTGTCATGGTGGCCTAATTACCTCAGAAAGGTCCCATCTTCAAATACTGTTAACATACAATCTGGCGGACTAAGTTTTCAGGTTGTCGATGTTGGAGGATAAGGTAGTTTCATTGTGTTGCTTGTGATAAAATACTCTGACAAGAAGCAACTGAAGGGGAGAAAAAAAGTATATTTGTCTTCTAATTCTAGGTTACAGTCCATTGTTGTTGGTAAGTAAGTCACAAAGGCAGGAGCTTGAGACATCTGGTCAACCACACCCATAGTCAAGAACAGAGAGAAATAAATACATTCATGTTGCCTGTTTGCTGTTCAGCTAGCTCTCTCCACTTACAAAGTTTGAGGCCCAGCCTAGAGAATGGGTCCATCCACAGTGAGCTGAGTCAATTAAAGATAAAGATACCCTCCACAGATATATTCACAGGCCAATCTGATCTAAATAAGTCCCCAAATGGGACTCTTCCCAGTTGAATCTAGATAAATTGACATTTAAAGCTAACCTGCAGCCAGGTGTGGTGGCACTTGCCTTTAATCCCAGGACTGTGAAACAGAGAAAGTCAGACTTCTGAGTTAGAGACCAGATGATCTATAGTGTGAGTTATGGGAAAACCAGGGCTACACAGAGGAACCTGATTCTTCAAAACCCGTAAAAAAAAAATTACAAACAAAAACTAACCAGTATATGGCACACTTTCAAACTATTTCCAGATCAGGAAATGTCAGTTCACTTAACTATTTTTTAAATGAGCTGCCTCTTTAATTTTTAAAAATATTTTATTTGTTTGTTTATTTATGCTCTCTCGCACATGCACATGGATTGAATTCAGATTGTTGGGCGTGACAGCAAACATTCTTAGCTACTGAGCCATCTCACCAGTACTAAAAGGAGGGATCTTTTTGTGCCTCATCTAAAACAATTTCTCCCACATATTAAGGAAACCAGGCTAGGGGTTCTCTATGTACACCACCCATAGTCAAATCCACACAGACCAACTCTGGAAGGGTAGACATGGAGATGATGGGGGAAGGAGCTAGAAAAGGGAGTCGACATGTGGAGAGGATGCAGGTCAGTCCTGGCCTCTGTTAAGCCTCCCCCTTAGCCCACTCCCGGGATCCGGGTTCACTCAGGAGGGCCTTCCAAAAGTTTCACACTCCACCAGAAATCCAGATCTTCTTTTACTCTGTCTGCTCACTCCTGCGCTGTCTGAGATAGTTCCACTGTTCTCTCAGAAAGCGCCCATCTCTGTGCTAGTTGAGGGGTGCTGGGAACACTGAGAAAGGGGCCAAGGAAGTGACTGTCTTAGTGGTCTGTTGTTGTGAAGAGGCACCATGACTATGGCAACTCTTGTAAAGAAAGCATTTAACTGGAGCTTGCTTATGGTTCCAGAGGTTTAGTCTATTTTCATCATGACAGGTAGCACGGCGGCATGCAGGTAGACATGGCAGTATGCAGGTAGACATGGCGGCATGCAGGTAGACATGGCAGCATGCAGGTAGACATGGCGGCATGCAGGTAGACATGGCGGCATGCAGGTAGCACTGCGGCATGCAGGTAGACATGGCAGCATGCAGTTAGACATGGCGGCATGCAGGTAGACATGGCGGCAAGCAGGTAGCACTGCGGCATGCAGGTAGACATGGCAGCATGTAGTTAGACATGGCGGCATGCAGGTAGCATGGTGGCATGCAGGTAGCACAGCGGCATGCAGGTAGACATGGCAGCATGCAGGTAGTACGGCGGCATGCAGGTAGCACGGCGGCATGCAGGTAGACATGGCAGCATGCAGATAGCACTGTGGCATGCAGGTAGACATGGCGGCATGCAGGTAGACATGGCGGCATGCAGGTAGACATGGCGGCAAGCAGGTAGACATGGCGGTATGCAGGTAGACATGGCGGCATGCAGGTAGACATGGCGGCAAGCAGGTAGACATGGCGGCAAGCAGGTAGACATGGCGGCAAGCAGGTAGACATGGCAGTATGCAGGTAGACATGGCGGCATGCAGGTAGACATGGCGGCAAGCAGGTAGACATGGCGGCATGCAGGTAGACATGGCGGCATGCAGGTAGACATGGCGGCATGCAGGTAGACATGGCGGCATGCAGGTAGACATGGCGGCATGCAGGTAGACATGGCGGCAAGCAGGTAGACATGGCGGCAAGCAGGTAGACATGGCGGCATGCAGGTAGACATGGCAGTATGCAGGTAGACATGGCGGCATGCAGGTAGACATGGCGGCATGCAGGTAGACATGGCGGCAAGCAGGTAGACATGGCAGTATGCAGGTAGACATGGCGGCATGCAGGTAGACATGGTGCTACAGAAGCAGCTCTAAACCCCGAGAAGAGTTCTACATCCAGATCCGAAGGCAGCAGAAAGAGTCTCTGGGTTTCTGAAACCTCAAAAGCCACCCCTAGAGACACGCTTCCTCCAACAATGCCACACCTCCTAATCCTTTCAAATAGTGCCACTCCCTGGTAACAAAATATTCAAATCTATGAGCCTAATGGGTACTATTCTTATTCAAATCACCATAGTGACCTGGGGTGTGCTCTGAAGTAGATTGAGGTGGGGAATTATTTGTGACTCAATCCTAAATTCTTTCTCATAAACTATCTACACTCTATACGTACACAAATTGCACCAATGTTCAAGCATAGTACATCTATCCATCCTCTCTCTTATCCATCCATCTATCCTTTACTCACTCATCAGTCCATTCACTGGCCCATCCATCCATCCATCCATCCATCCATCCATCCATCCATCCATACAAGAAGTATAATGGTGACAGTGCAAACTGAGGCCAAGTTGGATTCTCAACCCAGCTATACACTTATGGGGGGGGGGGGTGGAATCACTGACCTCTTTATGTCTTTTTTCTCATCAGTACATTGGGATTATTAATACTGTGAACCTCAGTAGCTGTGCTCAGACACAATGAGTTAGAACATGCGAAGTTCTTGGGTTACTTCCTGGCCTGTCTTCCATTTAATCCTACAGAAGCATTGCCTTCATTTGTTAAGTGTGCCATGTGCTGGAGACACTGTGGTAATAAGACAGCCACAGCCCACGCCCATAGGGATTTACCAGCCCAAGAGACAAACATTAAACACATAATTACCATCATGCCTGTCTCCTGTGGAGAGGAAAAAAGTAAACAGTTAGCAGCAATAAATATAATGTGCTTAGCATTCCTAGGCTACATGGACTCAGGCTAGAAAGGGGGATGAGTCCAAAAGGATGAGTAGGGGGGCTCCTTGTGTAAAAGTCAAAGACTTTTTTAGCCTGTGCACAGAAGGGTCAAATAGTAGGGAAACTCATGGAGAGACCCAATTCTCTGTGCATCTGAAAGTGACACAGGTAGGGGGTGGCAAGAGCAGGGTCACCAGCAGCACACAGGAAGCACTCACTCTGTGTCTCCTATCAAGGACGATGGGGACAGAAAACATCATTCACTACCATCACTGAGATGAGGCAGCCAGAGAGGTAAGAGAGAGGCCATGGGGCTGAGAAGCCCAAGTCACCAAGCATGTGTTTCACAGAGAGACCAGTGGCTCACAGAGGTCAAGGTCTGTGAAGTGCAGCAAGCCTTCACTGGGTCACACACGGCGTGCTCTTTTCCCATACCACTCCATCGTGCCCTGTTAGCAACAAACACAGAAAACCCTTATATTGTTATGGGACTGTATCTGGGACCTTGAGGGGCACCCAAAAGCTAGGAGATACAGTCCATTTCCTGGATGCTCCTGGTCTAGCCTAGAAGACTTGTTAACAAGAACTAAAGATTTGCAGGGTTACAAAACTCCATTTCTGGTTTCCATAGCTGTCCCCTGGATCAGTTCCCCAGAGCCCCTCCACGTGATAACGGGAGAACAGAAGGAGTAGGTGGTTAGACCTTGTCTCTACTCATTAATTTCTGTGGTGGGAGTTGCTCAGTGTTTGCCAAGAGAGTTGCTGGTGGTAGCCTAAATACAACTGCAAATTTGCAAAATAAATGTTGCTGTAAGGAAGAAGGCATCCTAACTGTACAAACACTTCATTAAAAATGTCATGACAATAACAGAGACAAAAGATGGGGGGGGAGGGGGGAATGCTGGCAGTGACAATTAGCATTTGTTTATTTAGTAGGTCAGGTGCTAGCACTCCCAATATGAAAAGAATTGTTAACAAACAAATATTTTCCATCAAGACAAACAGTGGCTCCTTCACATTTCCCTTTGCTAAGGGGCTCCGTCCTCAAGCCTTTAGGTGGAGCAGAGAGAGGCAGGAGCCAAAGGTTGGGGCTTGGAGAAGGAAGTCATGATGACCCAAAGCAGAGTGTCAGAGCCCATGTAGGACGAGGAGGCGGTCCAAGGAAGAAGGAAGGCCTGGGATGTGGTGTCTCAGCTCCATGGGCGTGAGAGCACATCCCTGTGTGGTGGTGGTGGGGTGTTGGCCAGACTTGGCCTGCAAGAGTGACGGTCCAAGCAGACTAAGTGAGTAGCTACGTGGAAAAGGAGGCATTGGCAAGAGTAAGTGTGGGTTAGATCTAAAAAGTCAACATGTTACAATCCTGACCACCTTGTTTCTCTCTGGGCCACAGGGAGGTACAATCTGGGAAAGACAACACCGTAACACACCCTAGAGCTTCTGAGGCCTGCTGGGATGTACCCCTGTGAGCAGTGTGACCATTACCTAGCATTAGCATTAGCTGTTTGGGACAGACAGGGACTCATTTCTGTAGCTCTGGCTAAACTGGAACTCACTTTGTAGAACAGGCTGGTCTTGAACCCACAGAGATCTGCCCTCCTCTGCCTCTCAAGTGCTAGGATTAGATTAGTGCTTGGCAGAACTAGATACAGACAGACAGACAGTGTGTCCTCCAGCTCTGCCTGGAAGCAAGCAGTACCTCTGAAGGCATGACTAGACCACCTAACAATGCCTGTAGAACACCCTTTACTGTTAAATAAGTTGGGATTCCTTGAGGAAATTCATCCTGAGAAAGAATGTCCTATTTTTTTTTTTTTCCGAGATAAGGTCTCTCCAGGATGCATTGGCTGTCCTGGACTCACTTTGTAGAACAGGCCTGCCTCTGCCTCCTGAGTGCTGGGATTAAAGGCGTGCACCACAATGCCCGGCTCTAGTGTCCTATTCTAGAGGACCCAGGTTCAATGTCCAGCACTCACATGGTGTTTCACAGTGTATAACTCCAGTCACCAGAGTCTCTGACAACCTTTCCTGGCTTCCATAGGCACCAGGCACACATGTGGTGCATAGACATAAAACAAAATAGGTGTTTAATGACATGGGTCTATTCATGTAAGAATGGCAAAATGGGAAAATTTATTTAATGTATGTTTTATTTATAGTGGTCAGTTGTTGTTCCCACTCTGTTCCCATCACTTAATGGCATGATCAGACCAGTGGCCTGAGAAGGAAAGTGAGGCAGGAACAGCCTGAGGGTGGGGGTGGGGACGTGAGGAAACACCAGGCAGCTGTGAGCCTAGGAGAACAGACTCTCAGGAGAGCCAAGGCTATTTAAACTTTTGGAGAATGGGTAGAGGCTTTCGAGGTAGGGCCAAGGTGCTGGGAATGCTTTATTTGCATGAAGACGAACTCCAAGTGTTTGCTGGACATGACCAGGAGAGAGAGAGAGGAAGTTTAACCTAGCTGCTAGGCTATGTCACCACCTCAAGGGTGGCAGAGGTGGAGGTTGTAAGGGTCTGTGAGCCAGGACATGCAGGCCCAGGGCAGGGACAGAACGGTTCTACTCCTGCTGGTCTCAAGACCTCACTCTTGCTCCAACCCCAGTTGTATGGCTCCCCACAGTTAGTATTGTCAACTTAACAGAATCTAGAATCATCCCTGAGACAAGCCTCTGGCATACCTGTTGGTGCTATCTAGATTAAGGCTAGCCCCTGGGAACGTTTATACCTCAGTTATCTTAACTGGTATGGAAAAACTCATTTTAATTGTGGGCAGGGCTTCTCTGGTCAGGGGATATTGGCCTGTATAAGACAGAGAGAGCAGCTGAACACTTGTATCCACTGTGCTGTGTTGTGACTGGAGAGGTGATGTGACCAGCTGCCTAAGCTGACTTTCCGCCCTCATGGACTGTGCCTTTGAACTGTGAATAGAAATAAACCTTTTCCCCCTTCAGTGGCTTTTGTCAGGGTATTCATCACCTAACAGGAAAGGGAACTGAGGAAGCCACAATATCGTTTTTGAAATTAAAATTTAACAAGTACACTCTGCCGCCATCATTGTAATTGCTGGGGCAAGCAACCCAATAGATGATCCTGGAATGTCTTGTCCAGAAAGCAAACGTGTCTTTAAAGAATGATAAGGCAGGCAGAAAGGACACAGGGTGAAGGACTCACCGGTCACGTGTATGTGTGTGTGTGTGTGTGTGTTGTGTGTGTGTGTGTATGTGTGCGTATGTGTGATGTGTATGTGTGCGTATGTGTGGTGTGTGTGTGCATGTGTGTGGTGTGTGTGGTGTGTGTGTGCATGTGTGTGGTGTGTGTGGTGTGTGTGTGCATGTGTGTGTGTAGTGTGTGTGGTGTGTGATGTGTGTGTGCATGTGTGTGGTGTGTGTGTGTGTGTGTGTGTGTCTGTGTTGATCTTTAAAACAATGATAGGTGAGACTGGAGTTCAGTTCAGAGCACTGGCTACTCTTCTGGAGGATCCAAGTTTTGCTTCCAGCACCCACATGACAGTTTACACTGTCTGTCACTCCAGTTCCCAGAGGATCTGTCACTCTTTTGTGGCTTCCACAGGTAGCAGGTACACATGTGGTGCACACATATAAAATGTCCATACACGTACAATAAATAAAAATGTAAAAATAATGGTAGGAACATGAGCTAGAGATGTGGCCCAGCAGGTAAGGGCACTTGCCTCCAAGCCTGAAAGCTGAGCTTGATCCCCACTACCCACCTGGAGGAAGATGAGGACCAACTCTGACCTCTGCACATACCTTTGGCTTATGTACACAAATCAGTCAGTCAGCCAGTCAACTTATCAATGTAATAAAAATAGAGATAATAGTAGGGACAGTCTGTAATTCACGAACAGAGGAATCTGTAAGTCATACAGATATTAAATAATTCACTGAAAATTGAGGACGTTGTGATATACCACAGGGATTCTGAGGCTACTGTTCTTATAATTTTCATCATTTTGTGATTGTTTCACAATCTTAACAAGATGGCAAGAAATAAACTATGGCAAAATTAAGTTGTGGATAAACAAAATGTGGAGTATATAAACAGTGGAATAGTTTTTGTCTTTAATGACGCATGCTGTAACAGAAACCCTGAGGCCACTGTGTTAACTGAAGCAAGCCAGACACAGAAAGACAGATACTGTGTGAGTGTACTACTTTGAGGATCCTGGATCAGTCTCGTTCACAGACACAGCCCAGAGTGAAAACTGCCAGGAGCCGCAGTGGGGACAGTGGGCAGCTAGTGCTAAGAGTTTTAGTTTGAGAAGATGGAAATGTTTTAGAAAAAGATGGGGGTAACATTTTTTTTTAAAGACAGGGTTTCTCTGTGTAGCCTTGGCTGTCCTGGACTTGCTTTGTAGACCAGGCTGGCCTTGAACTCACAGCAATCCCCCTGCCTCTGCCTCCCTGAGTGTTCATTACATGCATGTGCCGCTGCACCCAGCCCTGGGGGACATCTTAGTGACACAGATCTATGCACATAAAAATGGCAAACAGCAAGAAAGTTTCATGCAATATATATATTTTACTATAATAAGAAATTTGAAATTTACCATGCATATTTAAAACTGTTAATTGTGATTGTTAATACCAAGCATTCACTTTAAATGCTGGGTTGAAATTAGCAGTGTGGAGAGGTAATTGAGACTCCTTAACTGATGAACCTTGAGGCTCCTGTCTCACCCAAGAGCCTGTCTTGGGAAAGGAAGTGTTTTTGCGTGGATGTTTCACGTGGCTAAACATTCACTGTATGACTCTGAAACTCTGGCCATGACTCTGTCTGCCAACATGACTGTGAAGGTCCATGGTTGGAGTCATAGACCATCTGAGAGCTCCATTCTTCAAAGTGAATCTGCTTTGTGTTGCCTAGCCAAGTAGAGTGATTGACCCAAGGGGCAAAACTCTGGGCAAGGAAGGCATCCCTCTGCTTGGCTATTTGTTTTGTTTTGGTTTTTGGTTTTTTCGAGACAGGGTTTCTCTGTGTAGCCTTGGCCGCCTCTGCTTGGGAGCTGGCTTGGCCTGCGAAACTAGAGCACACGTGTTTGCTTATTTAACATGGAGTTTCTGCAATGGCTCCATCAGACCGCATTCCTGCAACCACGAAATACGACCCAGGAGTCCACATGGTGTCTGAGTGTAGATGCTGCCAGCGGCCAACGCCAAGTCACGCGGTTCCCCGGGTAGGTACTAGGCTAAGCCAGGCAGTTACTTTAATGATGTCTAGCTAGCTTCACACTGCTCAGTTTGACCTACAAGCCAAGGCTCCCATAAGCATCACTCCTTGACTGAAGGGGCTAGAGACTTCAGACTCTTCAATTGCTAGGACAGAGCTCCCATGGTGAGGACCTGGAGACTCTGCCTGCATGCACAGAGGGGTGCTGAACTTAGTGATAAAGTACACACTCCTTTTCTTTAAATTCCTTCCTCCTCCTCATCTTCCTTTTCTTCCTCCTTCTCCTCCCGCTTCTTCCTCTTCCTTTTCTTCATTTCATGTCAGGTGCCACATATGGCAGGACAAACATTTCATTAGCATCTTCCAGTGCTATGATTTTCATAATTTCTAACAGTTTATGCACTTGTTTGTCAGGATTGACTATGTTAGTAATTTTTTAAAAAACTCCTTTGATATGGACATGTCCATGCTTTCTTCATGGAGGGTAATACTAATTTCCCTTGGTTAGTACTTAGTCTCAGACCCATACTTTAGTCCAGGATTGCATTTACCTTGCCCCTAAAGAAGTGAGTCACCTGAGAACTTCAATGTGTGAAAATAAGGGTTTATTATATATATGTATATGTGTATATATAGATATATATATATATCTATATATAATATATATATATATATATATATATATTATATATATATCTATTAGTGCCTACAGAACAGATACTAGGACAGTGATAATCATACTTTTTTTTTTTTATTTACATATTCTGCTCTCATGTGTGCCTGCCCACTAGAAGAGGGCACCAGATCTCATTGTAGATGGTTATGAGCCACCATGTGGTTGCTGGGAATTGAACTCAGGACCTTTGGAAGAGCAGTCAGTGCTCTTAACCTCTGAGCCATCTCTCCAGCCCCATAATAACACACTTTAACATTAATCCTTTTCTGCTTGGCCCAGTGTAAGGCAGTTAGGGTGTGTTCATACATGGGTTACATTTTACCAGATGTGTACTAAGGCCCAACGAAACAGAGCTGCGCTCTGAGCAGGTTCATCTGTACACACATCCACACCCTTGCAGAGACAGTTACAT
The DNA here is from genome assembly GCF_903995435.1 of Acomys russatus. Classification (NCBI taxonomy): domain Eukaryota; kingdom Metazoa; phylum Chordata; class Mammalia; order Rodentia; family Muridae; genus Acomys; species Acomys russatus. Next base: position 109,407,962 of record NC_067137.1, on the reverse strand, counting down.
AACAGCGGTGCCACGGCTCCAGCTATTGTTTCAAAGGCTCTCTGAGTCCACTAAAGCTGTGTCCAAAAATAGTTGTGCCTGGGCATCCCTGTGTTCCAGTGAGGTTTCACAGACTAAGGGCAGTCTCAAGTAGAATCACTCCAACCCTGCCGGGCTTACCGGCTTAGATCGTCTGAGATTTCATTTTATGAGTATCCCTGAGCACCAAATGTTCAGTCCTCACATCCTGCCCCATAAAGTCGTTATTATCCATGGCGTGAACCCAGTGCCAGTTCTCTATCCAGGCAGGACCCAGGCACACGCTTGCAACGGTGGAAACAGGAGGCCTCGTAGGATTTCTTTTAAGGTGACTGTCAAGCAAGTTGGGCATACTGAAGAAGAGTGAAGTTCCTTAAATGACTTCCCTGGGAAGTCTCGGGGATGGTCTCAGTTTACCTTGGGAGGAAGGGAGTACCCTTGGGCCCTGGGACAACCCCAGAAAGAAAGTAAAGAAATCTCCAGGGGCCTTCTCCCAGCATGCAGCTGGCATCTGCAGGAGCAAGTTCCCTGCTCTCCCTCGTGCATTTCCATGGGAACGGCTCAGCAGCCCCGTGCATGCAGGGAGGTGTGCTCCATCTATTTCTATGGCTCCTATCACCATGGCACCTACTTGCTCTGAAAAACACAGCTAAAAACGGAACATAAAGCTGAGGGGGGGGTGCAATCCACTTCCCTGTAGCCACCTTCTCCTGCAGTGGCTGTCACACCTGTGATTGCTCACATGAGCCTTGCCATTCCAAGGTTCTGTCTCTGTTGTCTGTGTCCTTAAGAGCGTAGAGGCTCACACCCTGCGCATCAGCATGTGGGAGATGTGGCAGGGGTCCAGAAGGTTCCCACTAGGCTTGCTGCAGGTGTACACTCCCCAGAGGAACTCAAGAATGAAGAGCCTTGTTCAGGGAAGGAGGGAGCAGTGGGGGTGGGGTGGGGGAGCCGGAAGGGGCAGTAACATCAATATGCCCAGTGTGCTCTCTTCAGGGAAGGAGCCTCAAGGCCGGATCACTTACAGGAAGATTTTCTTTGAAACAAAGTTCTCAGCCCATGGTCTCAAATCAGACAGAGCTTGAGTTCAAATAGTTCAAATCCCGACTCATCCACTCAAGATTGTTTCAGGGACGTGAGAGAGTAGACCTCACAGGGACAAGCCTCCTGCTGTGACCCAGCCTTCATGGTCCTTGGCTTTTTTTTTTAATCCATAAAAAGGAGAGAATAACACCCGCCTCAAAAGGGCTTTGGGGCAGTTCCAGGAAGAGATGCTTCAAGTGCTAAGAGAGCATCTGTGTGTTGCAAATGATGATATGGGCTAGAGAGGAGGGTGTGAGAAGCAGTGAGTGTTGTGACCCCAGGATACCTGTCTAACTCCCCCAGGCTTGACTTCCACCCTTAGTGCCTTAGAGCAGGTACAAATGAGGCCCCAGTTTATGAGTAGTTCCTGCCTCCAGGCTCCCACACTCATCAGTGTCTCTGGGCCCAGTGCAAGTGGCACAGAACACATTCAGCCTTCAACGTAGGTGACAACACGCAGAACAGTCACCGGCCTGTGTGCTTGGTGTGACACACAGTACAAAGTCATCCTCAAGGGCTGAGCCAAATCCCAGCATGGCTACCTGCATGTGGGTTTTAGAGTTCAGTAGCCAAGAGGGATCTCAACCTCTCTTTCTTGCTTATTAACTGAGTGGCCCTGGGTAGTCAGTTACTTCCCTTCCCGCCCCTCTCTCCTCTCTCCAATCTGTGAAATGGGGTAAGGGTTCCTGTTTCAAGGACATGGGTCCACTACAAGAGGAAAAAGTAGAAAGCTCCTCTTGCTCGGAGTCGGTACCCAGTGGTCTCTCTTTTCTTTTTATCTCTGTGCTGAACAGTTTGAGGCAGAAGCGAGTAAGGGATAAGCCTTTATAATGGGAGGAAGCAGGCTTGTTTCCTGACTATGCTGGTAAAATCTGCATTAAAACTCCTAGCTTGTAGGTTTCTAGGACCCTCTGGATCCTTCTATTTCCCCATTCTCCCATGCTTCTCTTACCTAGAGTCCCAATAGGATGTCCTCCCCTCTGTCTCACTTTCCTGATAAGTGAAGACATTCATGGGACATGCCCCTTGGGCTAGTGTCCAGATATAAGTGAGTATATACCATTTGACTCTTTCTGCTTCTGGATTAACTCACAAGAAGAGACTTGATACCCTATGAGCATATACAGGGGGAGGTGGTCCACCTCAGTCACAGTCATAGGGGAAGGGAGTAAGGGGAAAATAGGAGGGAGGGAGGAATGGGAGGATACAAGGGATGGGATAACAATTTAGATGTAATATGAATAAATTAATAAAATATATTTTAAAAAACTCCCAGCTAACACCAGGCCTGAGGTCCCCTCTCCCAGGCCCCACACTTCACAGCTTGTCCTGTAGCAGCCACACAACCTGTGGGCTGCTCTCATCTGCAGCTTACTTCTTCCTGTCCTTTTATTTTATAAATGCCACTCCTGACTCAGCAGCCCGCCACTCTCTTCCCTTGTAGAGGTTTGGGTTCAGTACTGAGTATCCACAGTGCAGGTCACAACCATCTGTAACTCTAGAGCCAGGGGGTCTGACACCCTCTTCTGGTATCTGTGGGCTTCTGTATGCATGCACACAGGGCACATAAACCCATGTAGGCACACACATACACATAAAATGATAAATAAATCTTTAAAAAATAGTACCGATTACTGTGGTCATTCTGGCTGATCTCATTAGAGTTCCAGATTTCCACAAAGGAGATCGATATGCTCCTAGGGAACCAGACTCTACTCAAGGCTCTAGGGCAGGGGTTCTCAATCTGTGAGTCTCGACCTCTTTGGGGTGTCAGTTGACCCTTTCACAGGGGTCAACACAGACCATTGGAAAACATAGATATTTAGATTATGATTTGTAACAGTAGCAAAATTACAGTGAGGAAATAGCAATGAAATCTTACGGTCGAGGGTCACCACCACATGAGGCAATAGAGCGAAAGGTCGCAGCATCAGGAAGGCTGAGAAGCACTGGTCTAGGGATAGAACAGTTTGAGTAAGCTATCTCTTTGCAATGCAAGTGTTTGTTGAATGTGGTTTAGGCTGGTCTAATTAGAATGACTCTCAGATGCCCCAAATTGGAGGGTGGGGAAGAGCTTGGGATATGGGTTCAAGGCCTGGATCTGGTTGAGCCAATTTACCATGCTATATAAAACCAGACACGTAAACTGGCCTACAGAGGGAAACTGTAGAAAGAGCTGTGGCTGGAGCCCTGGCACCATGGTGAATACCCAGAGAGCGCTACACGTAAAACCTGCCCGACCACCGACCTGGCTGGCTCTCTGTCCACAGTGGGCACATTCAATGTTTAAAGTGATTCAAGTTGGCTTTTCTGTAACTTCATGATGAAGGGAAATGGGACGCAGCTTCCTCCCCGCAGCCTCAGGCTCCTCGCAGCATTAAAACACAGCTCCAACATCTGTTCTCGTTTTTTTATGGTTTTTCGAGACAGGGTTTCCCTGTGTAGCCTTGTCTGTCCTGGACTCGCTTTGTAGACCAGGCTGGCCCCGAACTCACATCAATCCGCCTGCCTCTGCCTCCCGAGTGCTGGGATTAAAGGCGTGTGCCACCACCGCCCGGCTCCAACATCTGCTCTCAAAGGAACTTCATTTGCTTTACTCGACTTCATTTCCAACGTTGTTCTATAACCTCCACATGCCACTAATCCGTGCCTCCCGAGCACCTGATCCTACCAATAAGATTCCCCGGGGGAGCTGGAAGAGGACTTGCTAGGTAAAATGCTCAGGACACAAGCACTAGACCCTGAGCGCAGAATCCCCAACACCTAAGTTAAAAGCCAGGCATGTTTTCAGTGCCAGCTTTGGGAGGCAGATCCCAGGGGAGCTGGCCGGACAGCCTAACTAACCAAACAGGCAAGCTCCAGATTCAGTGAGTCCTGGACTCAGAAAATAAGGCCTTGTCTCAGAAAATAAGGTGGAGAACAATACAGGAAGACACTCAGCCACCGCCTCTGGCCCCCACATGCTTGTGCACATATGCACTTCCTCCTGGCCACATGCATACACACGTACACACACACACACACACACACACACACACACACACACACACACACACACCAACACCTCAATGAGGCTGGAGATTGGGAGTGTCTCCATGTGTCCTTATGAGGATTCTGAGGCCCCAAAAGAATGAAAACATTTTTCCTACAGCTGCACATTTGAACACTGTGAAAGTCAGATTTAGGAGGCATCCCTTGTTGCATGTTCTTATCTGAGCATGTTTAGGGGTACACACACGCTTGTATGCATGTTGTGTGGAGAACAGAGGTTACTTGTGATGTCTCCCTTAATTGCTCTCCATATCATCGTCCCATCACCATCGTCATCATATCGAGACAGGGTTTCTCTCTGAATCTAGAGCTCACTGATTCAGCTAAGCTGCCTGACCAATGAGCGTGAGGGACCTTCCTGTCTCAGTATCCCCAGCCCTTAGGCTATAGAAGTATACTGCTGCAGCCATCTTTTACTTAGGGTCCTCATGCGTGCTCAGCATGGACTTGACAGACTGAGCCATCTCCCTGGCCCTCTTTTTAAAATATCATGTTGTTTCATCTCTCCAGTTGAAGTGTATGTTCTATTTACCTTCCTTCTTTGATCTTCCGGGGGCCAAAGTTACTCAGTAAGTGTTTGCTCTTTTTCTCAATCTATGTTGTATGTCCTTGTTTGAATGCGATAGGGGGGATGTACATACACAGGCGTGCACATCATGTGGAGAGCAGCAGACATTTCTGGTGTCTTCCTCGGTTGCTCCCTGTATCAAATGGCACATGGAGCCCCCAAGGCTCTGACTGCTGAATACTTAAAAATATGCCAAGCTCCAGGCTAAGTGCTTGACATATATGATTTTATTTTATTTTTACAAAATGGTTCATTGTATTTACATTATTCTTAGACCTAAGGGCCAATGTTTTGTCCTTTTGTTTGTTTGTTTGTTTGTTTTGTGAGAGTCAATGGGTGGAGTCTGTTGGCCTTTCTATGTACAGAAGCTCAAATTCAGAGAGCAGTGTGAGCTCTCAGAGCAATGTCTGTCAGCTGGAAGGAGCACGGCTCTTATCCTACGAGTGGTCTTGGGCAAATTGCTTTGCGTATTTGTGTCCAAATCTCCCCATTTATCAAATGGACAAATAATCTCAACACCTCCCTAGGTTGTCTGGAGATTAAATCATCAAAGCCAAACAGCCCAAAGACTATGCCAGGCATTGCCCTAGCCTGGTAGATGTCTTGTGTGGAACACTGGCCAGTGGCTGGCCCTCACACGCATATGTCTTCCCTAATCCACGGATGACGGCCAACCTTTCCCGGAAGCCAACATAAACTACAGAAGCTCAAGAAAACACTGGCCACCAGGTGGGGAGAAGTTTTCATCTCACTCCTTGTCAAGCACAGGTTCGCTTCTGAAAAGCTGTAGCATGCCAACAAGTGTCTGCAGCCAGAGCTGCTTTGTTTCACATCCACGTCCACTGTGTTTAGATTACAGCTAAGCCTTTTTCCTTTGGTCTCTGCCTAGCAAGAGCTGGAGCATCGGTTTGACTTAATGAAAGGCAGAAAGGGATTTGCCCGGAGCTCAATATGTATTTTCTATTAAGGCATGAGCTGGTTCCTCGGAACATTCGTTAGCATCTTGAATGTTACAGAACCCCAGCGCCCGGGAGGAAGAGGCAGCAGGGTCGGGAGTCCAAGGTCATCCTTGAACACGTCGAGCTCTAGTTTGAGGCCAGAGTGAAATACACGAGACCCTGTCTCGAAAACATCTAAAGCATGGGCTGGCAAGATGGCTCCGTTGGTAAAGATGTTTACTCTACAAGCCAGGGACTTTAGTTTGAGTCCTGAAGCCCACACAAAGGTAGAAGGTGAGAAAGAACTCCACAAAAGCTGTCACTCCACGTGCTCACATCACAGAAGGACACACACACACACACACACACACACACACACACACTCATACTCATCTGGGGTTTTGGTGGGGATACCTAGACCTGAGGGGTAGGAAGAGGTAAAGTGAATTTCCGTTTCTTAACCCTCTTAGCCTCAGATGCAGTGGGTTCTCAACCTGTGCACTTTGACCCCTTTGGGGGTCACATATCAAACAATTTACAGCAGCAAAATTACAGTTTTGAAGTAGCAACAAAATAATCATAGACCATAAAAACTGTATTAAAGGCTTGCAGCACTAGGAAGGTTGAGAACTTCTCAAATACAGAGAATAAAGCTTAGATTATATATATTAAATATTAAATATATATTTTTATGTGTATGCTTTAATACAAAGTTTACTCCTATCTCAGGCTAGCCTCGAACTCGTGATGCTCCTGCCTCAGCCTTTGGAGTGCTGGCATACTGGCATGTACAGCATCACACCTGGCTTCCATCCCAGAGGCTTCTGCTGTTGAGTACTCTCATCTTTTTCTGAGAAGAGGCTCAGTTTCTGTTTACAAGAGGCACTGTTTTCCAAGTGTGGCTCCCTGCCTGCATCAGGATCCTGGAGCAGTTGCTAAGCATGTACATTTCTGGCTCCAGGACATTTCTGCTGCGCAAGTCATGGAAAAATGGGCAGCAGTAAATGGCATGTTTAGGGGCTGGGGAGATGGGTCCATGGGTAAAGAAAGCACTTGCTGCAAAAATGTGATGGCCTGAGTTAGAATCCCCAAATTTTCACTTGTAAAGCTGAGTGTAGTAGTGTGTGTTTGTAATCCCTGTGTTCCTATAGTGTGAGGGAGGATGGAGTCAGGAGAATCCCTGACAGCTCATGGGCCAGTTAGCCTGACAGACACCACGCGAACAACAAAAGAGAGACCCTGACTCAGACAAGGGAGAAATGGAGGCTTAACACCTGAGGTTGTCCTCTAAGTATCCACACTCACACACAAGGATGGACACACACATGCACTCACACACTCTCACACAAGAATGGACACACACACATGCACTCACACACTCACACACAAGAATGGATGCACACACATGCACTCACACACTCACACACAAGAATGGATGCACACACATGCACTCACACACTCACACACAAGAATGGATGCACACACATGCACTCACACACTCTCACACAAGAATGGACACACACACATGCACTCACACACTCACACACAAGAATGGACACACACATGCACTCACACACTCTCACACAAGAATGGACACACACACATGCACTCACACACTCTCACACAAGAATGGATGCACACACATGCACTCACACACTCACACACAGGAATGGACACACACATGCACTCACACACTCATACACAAGAATGGACACACACACATGCACTCACACACTCTCACACAAGAATGGATGCACACACATGCACTCACACACTCTCACACAAGAATGGACACACACACATGCACTCACACACTCTCACACAAGAATGGACACACACACATGCACTCACACACTCTCACACAAGAATGGATGCACACACATGCACTCACACACTCTCACACAAGAATGGACACACACACATGCACTCACACACTCACACACAGGAATGGACACACACATGCACTCACACACTCATACACAAGAATGGACACACACACATGCACTCACACACTCTCACACAAGAATGGACACACACACATGCACTCACACACTCTCACACAAGAATGGACACACACACATGCACTCACACACTCTCACACAAGAATGGATGCACACACATGCACTCACACACTCACACACAAGAATGGATGCACACACATGCACTCACACACTCATACACAAGAATGGACACACACACATGCACTCACACACTCTCACACAAGAATGGATGCACACACATGCACTCACACACTCTCACACAAGAATGGACACACACATGCACTCACACACTCTCACACAAGAATGGACACACACATGCACTCACACACTCTCACACAAGAATGGATGCACACACATGCACTCACACACTCTCACACAAGAATGGACACACACACATGCACTCACACACTCACACACAGGAATGGACACACACATGCACTCACACACTCATACACAAGAATGGACACACACACATGCACTCACACACTCTCACACAAGAATGGATGCACACACATGCACTCACACACTCATACACAAGAATGGGGACACATACTCTCTGACACAAGAATGGACACACACACATGCACTCACACACTCACACACATGAATGGGGACACACACTCTCTCACACAAGAATGGACACACACACACAAGAATGGACACACACGTGTACTCACACACTCACACACAAGAATGGATACACACACACAAGAATGGACACACACCCACACATGAGAATGGTACACACACTCATACACATCTTTCTTTCAGTTTAGAACCCCTCCCCCACATGTTTAGGTAAGATGAAATGGACTAAAATCCAAGATCCAGATTTAATGTCACTACTATGGACCTTAGACAGATTATTTAATCTCTCTGGATCTCAGCTTTATAGCCTGGGTAAAGGGCACCCAGCCTTGTGAGGAGCAGGCTGCACTCTGCAGCCGCAGAACAGTGGCGTTCTGGCTGTGCGTCGCTGCTTTTCACGTCGCTCTATTTGTGTAAGGCAGCAATTCCCTCTGAGCTCTTCCACCCCAAATGTAGGCCCTAAGGAGGAATGACACCTCATCTCATTTGTGGAAGTATACAAGTACCACCTGTCCAGCCCAGCCACAGGGTGCAAGATGATAAATAATTTATTTGTACTAATAAAAAGTTATGCCCTTTGAACTTACTGAATTCAATTAGGAGTGCACAGACTTGTCAAATCATACCAGCAGGGAGGGAGAGGAAGATAACTCAGTCCCTAACGTTCTTGCTTGGCAAACATGAGAACCCGAGGATGAGCCTTAAAACCCACATAAACAGCCGGGTGAAGTGCTGTGTGCTTGTAATCCCAGAACTGGAAAGGTGGAGACAAGAGTTTTCCCTGGGGGCTCACCTGCCAGCCACCCTAGCCTATTTAAAGAATTTCAGTCCAGTGACAAAGCTTGTCTTAAAAAAAAAAAAAGTGGGCCCAGGGGTCCCACTCAAACTAAGGCACCAGCCAAGGACAACACAGGCGGTAAACTTTAAACCCCTACCCAGATCTAGCCAACGGTCAGAACATTCTCCACAGTTGAGTGGAGAGTGGGGTATGACTTTCTCACGTACTCTGGTGCCTCATATTTGACCATGTCCCCTGGGGGCGGGGAGACCTGGTAGCACTCAGAGGAAGGACAGCAGGTTACCAAGAAGAGACTTGATATCCTATGAGCATATAAAGGGGGAGGAAGTCCCCCTCAGGAACAGTCATAGGGGAGGGGAGTAAGGGGAAAATGGGAGGGAGGGAAGAATGGGAGGATACAAGGGATGGGATAACCATTGAGATGTAACAAGAATAAATTAATAAAAACAATTTTTAAAAAAGTGACAGCACCTGAGAAATGACTTTGAGATTGTCCTGTATTTTACCTCCATGTATATGCATACAAACGCGCGCGCGCGCGCGCGCGCACACACACACACACACAGTTAGGTTTGTGAGCTTATCCAACACCTCAGAGCAATGAATGGTGCAATATACTCACCTGAAATGTCTACGAGAAGAGGGCACCTCTCCACGGCGCACACCAATGAGTTGTCAGACCTCTTGGTGTGATGTCCCAGTGTCACCAGTCAGCAAACCTGTGACCCTACGTCCAGGCTTAACCTGTGCAATGGTTTCCTCCTTAGCACTGCTCACTTCAGAAACTTGCCCGTCAGCAGGGCCCCCTTGCACAGATAGCTGTGAGGCTCAGCTTCTAGCACCTTATCTGGCCACCTGGGGTAACTCGGCCTTTGTCCCTGGCTCCCTGGCTCTGGCACAGCTGGCTCAATGCTGTGGCTGCCTTCCTTTGGTTTCCTTCTTACTACAGTTGTTAGGGTCAAAGGCCAGGCCCAGGAAGCCATAAAAAGTGAGGCTCAACCACCCACCCTTGCTCAGCCAAGAACAAGGAAAGTGATAGTGAAAAGCAGAGAAAGGATTTGTTCATCGTGGCCGTATTGGGAAAAGGAGCGGATAAGGGGGAACCAGTGACCCCACAAGTCCATCTTTGGGTCTTGATATGAGGTTTCAGTTTAAATGGGGGAAGAGGTGTGTGTAACCCAGCAGTACTGACCAGCTCCTGTCTAGTCCTATGCAAAATCTCTTTCTTGGACACGAGCTCGCCTCTGGCTGGCATCAGGGCCCCAGCCTGTTCCTTCTCCTAGAGAAATGCAGCCGCTTGGGGCTCATTGTCTCAACAGTCAGTCTCTCTCAAAATCTCTTTGCTTCTGACACCATGGTTATACTTTCTTAGTCTTTCCACAGCCCAGGACTTGCTGGCCAGCCAGAGTCCAAGGTCTCAGGATCACAAACCTGCTGGGTGGGTCTGAAGAGATGGCTCATCAGGTACAGGTGCCTGTCTCCAAACCTGACAACCAGAATTTGATCCCTAGGGCCCTCATGGTGAAGGGAGAGAGCCAACTCCTGAAAATTGTCCTCTGACGTCCACAGTGCTGTGGCGTGTACAAATAAATCAAAACATGATAAAAGTCGCTCTGCGCATGTAACGTCCTTTCTAGACCGCTACACATCACATCACAAACACTTGAAATGTGTTAGCTAGAAGTTCTGGAAGGCAAAAGCTCTAAATGGGAGAGATAGCAGAACCATACTCCTCCTGCAGGTTTCTGGAACATTCCGTTCTCACCTGTTCCAGCTTTGTATCTTGTAAAATTCTGTTTTCTGTTAGTGGTAAATGAAGATACAGCTGACTCATATAGATTGATTTTATGTCAAAAACCTTCCTGGATTCTGGTATGAAGTTTTGATAACTTAGTTGTAGAAGATGTTGGGTTTTCTCTGTTATCATAGTTTCTTTTATGGCGTGACAAAATAGACACTGGCAGCTCTTGCTTACATTGTCTTTGGAGATAATAATTTCAAAGATGTGAAATATTTATTTTCTTGCAGCCACACAGAGTGACCCCATGGGTCATGTGACCATCCCTTAACAAATAGGCCTTTGGCTGAGGCTACAGCTCAGTGGTACAGCACTTGCTCAGCATGCAGGAAGCCCTGGGCTCAGTCCCCAGAGTTGGGCAGGGAATGAGAGGTACCTCAGGTTCATGAGGAAGGGAAAACACAGACTGAGAGCCTGGGATAGCGAAGGACAATTGTAACACCTTCCTAGATGAAGCCATTGGGACTTCAGGCCACTCAGTTGTTCCACAGAGATCTTATCTCCTGTCATTAAATCTGCATAGGCCTTTTCTGTACAGAAAACAAAGACAAGGAATAGAAGAGGAAACACAGAAGTGTGGGCTTGTGAAGGAGGTGAGAGACAAGAGTGAGCCCTAAGCCATGACAGCTTGGGGCTACCGAAGCACAAACAGTATCAAAGACAGACATAAATCTAAGAAAACATGTGAAATCTGTTGTGAAGAACTTTACTAAAAATCCTTAAAGAAGAATAAATGGAGACAAAGTTCTGCTCGTGGCAAAAAAGACTCAGCATCACTAATATGTCACTTTGCTCTAAATTGGCACATGCATTCTGGGTTTTTTTCAACCAAAATCCTACTCGTTCTCTCTTCCTCTCTCTCTCTCTCTCTCTCTCTCTCTCTCTCTCTCTCTCTCTCTCCCCCTCCCCCTGTGTGTGTGTGTGTGTGTTATGTGTGTGCATTCACATGTGTATGCACGCACATATAGACATGAAGGCCGGAGGACAGTCTTGAGTATTCTTTCTCAGGTACCACCCTCTTTCCCCCTTTTTGTTCAGGCAGGGTGTCCCCCTGGCCTGGCACTCACCAAGTAGCCAGGCTGGCCAGCCAGTGAGCTCCAGAGAGCCGCCTGGCTCCACCTCTCAGTTGTAAGGTTCCATGCACTCAATTCCCTTGTATGGGCTCTGCAGCTTGAAGTGGGTCAGGTTCCTGCTTGCACAGCAGCAGCACTTACCACTGGAGCCATTTCAGCAGCTTAGAAATATTTTATTTTTTCAAAGGAACTCAACAAACCAATTCCACATTTATTTTTGAGATGGGATCTTTCTATGTTGCCAGACTGGCTTTAGACTCATGGGCTCAGGGGATCTTTTTTCTTCACTCTCTTGAGTAGGTGAGACTACAGGTGTGTGCTACTGTGCCCAGCTCTGATTCTAAAATGCATGTGGAAGTGTAAAGGGCCAGGAAATGTCATAATAATTCTAGAAAGAAAGAAAGAAAGAAAGAAAGAAAGAAAGAAAGAAAGAAAGAAAGAAAAAGAAAAGAAAGAAAGAAAGAAAGAAAGAAAGAAAGAAAGAAAGAAAGAAAGAAAAAGAAAAGAAAAATAATGACAACAAAACAAAACCAGACGTGTGTGGTAGAAGGCACGTCCTCTACTAGATTTCAAGAATCACGGAACCATAGCGATTAAATAAACTCCCACCACTCAACAAGAACAAATGAATAACCCAGTTAAACCATAGGAGACGACTTAAGTAGATCTTTCTCTGAAGCAAATGTACAAATGAGCAATGAGCTAGGGGGAAGAGGCAGACACTTTAAAGCAGTGGTTCTCAACCTTCCTAATGCTACGCCCCTTTAATACAGTTCCTCACGTTGTGGTGACCCCCGACCATCAGATCATTTTCCCTGCCACTCCATAACTGTGATTCTGCTACTGTTAAGAATCATAATGCAAATATCTGTGTTTTTGCGTGGTCTGAGGTGACTTCTGTGAAAGGGTCATTTAACCCCCAAAGGAGTCCTGACCCACAGGCTGAGAACTGCTTTACAGCAGTATAAAGCATCACAGAGGGCAAATCAAACCACGGGAATCGAACTGGGAGTCGACTGCAGAAAAACCAAGGCGAAAGCAGAAGGTAGAGTTAGCCAAGATTTAGAAAAATGTAAACCCTGAGCCCTCCCGTTGTGAACGTGACATGGTAGAGCTTCCTGGATCAGATACCTCTTCCTCAAAAGAGTAAGCAGTGGCTCCCCAGGTATCCAGCCCACCCATTTCAGGGATGTGCCTCCAAGGATGGACCACAAGCATCTTACTACATTTTTATGCACCAACGTTCTTAGAGGCATCATTCACCATGGCCCAAAGGCAGAAGCGATCCACATGCTTAATGATGGGTGTCAATAAACTACCTACACATATGCATATCCTGAAATACTATTCAGACTCCAAAGGGAATGAAATTCTTACACATGCTGTAATATAGACGTGTCTTGAAGATGCAAAAGCCACTACAAGTAAAGCCAGATGTAAGACAAATATTGTATGATTTTACTTACATGACGTATCTGCATGAGTTGAATTCATAAAGATAGCCAGAGTCCCAGAGTAGTAGTTCCCAGTGACTGGTAGAGGGGTGGGGGCTAGGAGGGGGGTTTAGTCTGAGGTGAGGAAAAAGTTCTAGAGAAAGATGGTGATGGTGATTGTGAAATAATAGAGACAAGCCAAAGCCTCTGAATGTTACACGGAAAATTGTCAACATATTGAATTGTATGATCAGTAACTGCCAGTTGCAAAGTAGATGGAATCTCTACTATGAAGTCTGGTGTCAGCACACATGTGCAGAGAGGGGAGAGATGGAAAGATTTCTAAAGAGGAAGAGGAAGCGGAGGAGGGAGAGGAAGAGGAGGAGGAGGAGGGGGAGGAGGAGGAGGTAGTTAGATAATTTGGTATGGGCCACTTTTTCAGCCTGTTCTATAAACAAATAGCACTCTTGGGGCTGGAGAGATGACCCCCAGCGCCCATGTAAGAAAGCTGAGCATGGTGCCATGTTGGTGATTCCAGAGCATGGAGGCTGAGACAGGAGGATCCCTGGGACTTGCTGGCCAGCCAGCCTAGCCATTGGTGTGCCCCGGGTCCCAGTGAAAGAGCCAGTCTCAAAACACAATGTAAACTACCTCTGAGGCTTGACTTGGCCTTCACAAACACATGTGCGCGTGTGCACACGCACACACACACACACACACACTTGTGAAAACACTTGTACACACAAATACAATTAAATTTAAAAAAGAAAAAGACAATCCTCTGTCACCTCAGTCCCAGCCAACCTTCTGGAAGTAGGAAAAGAGAACCACAGCCAAGAGCTCATCTTTCTCTCTCCAGCCCGTTGATCAACTGAACCAGAACTAGGGAGTCACATCTCAGGATTGCAAAAGTCTAACTCCCTGTCCCAGGCTCCCAATGCAAGCAAAGGCTGGGAGAAGATCAGCACCGTGGGGGACAGGACAGACAGCAGGGTGCCTTCTTCCCCGGCTGCTCCTACCCCCAGCAGTGGCTGACCTGTACACAAACAGCGGTCCACTGGAGACAGCAGGACGGCCAGGCCAGCTGGATCAGCCTCGCCCCAGCCTCCAGCTCAACATGTCCAGGGCAGAGGCCAAGAGGCTGCAGTGTAGAGCAAGGCTGGGGGAGGGCAGCGTGCAGGAAATGAGCCAGGGGACATAGCAAGGACAAAGAAGAGGAGAAACACTGAAGGGGTGACCTGTGAAAGAGGAGGGGAAATGGTAGGGAGACCCAGGACAGCAAGGACAGCCTGGGGCCACCAGAGCCAAGACAGACAAGGAAAGAATGTTCCAGAAGTCTGCAGAGGGTGTATGATTCTGCTGACTCTTAGATGTGGAGCCCCTGCCTTCCAGAACTTCTAGTTAGCACATGTCTGGTGTTTGTACTGTCACATGTGACGCATGACAGCCCAAAGAGGCTGACACACATGTCTAGAAAGTTTTAAACATTTTAAAATGAATTAATTAATTAATTTGTGTGTGTGTGTGTGTGTGTGTGTGTGTGTACACATGTGCTCACATGCCGCAGCACATGGGTGGAAGTCAGAGCACAACTTTCAGGAGCTGGTTCTCTTCTTCCATCATGTCAAACCCAGGTTGTCAGGCTTGGTGTCAGTCACCTTTGCCTGTTGGGCCATCTTGCCACCCTCACCCAAAAGCTTTTCAGACTGTTCTTCCTATCCCTGGGGATCTGGATTTGAGACCTAGGCAACCAATGAAAATAACCCTTCCTCAAAACCATGATGCACCCAACTCCTCAGTGCTCGGGACTGAGCTCAGGGCTTCCTGCATGCTAAGCAGGGGCCCTACCACCGAGCTGTAGCTCCAGCCCCAGGACTATATTTTGTTAAGGAATGGCCACATGACCCATGGAGTCACTCCATATGTAGCTGCAGGGAAATAACAGTCCATGTCTTTGAATTTGCTATCTGTAAAGACGATGTGAGCAGGGGCTACCAGTGGCCATTTCTGTCACCCATGGAAATAGTTGACCTGAAGAAGAAGACAACAGGGAAAGAAAAATGTAGGCTGAAAAGGAAAGTCAGGTCTCGCTGCATCCCTCACTCCACAAATGGTTTAAATCACATTGAGACAGAAACGTCGTCATCTTAGAGAACAGATCCAGCAGTAACTATACTTCAAGTCTAATAACTAAAAAACAACCTTCTCCTGATGGTGAAAGTGTCTATGCAGCACGAAGCATTGCTCCTGGTCAACTATGCTACGGTCAGAGCAAGGTACAGGCAACCCTTCTGTTAGGGCTGTGAAAGGAGCCCCAGTAGCCCACAGCTGAAAAAAGCCACTCCATCCCAGAGCAAGCCTAATGCTTACCACGCAGCTGCCCCACAAAGGACGTTTCTCCTCCTTCCAACCCAGAGTCCTGCTGAACTGTCAACCCCAAAGACAAAAAGGCAGCGACGCCATGAATGGGGGAGCCCAGAGAGGAGAGGCAGCACAGAGGAGATGGTGCTCTCTGCTAGCTGGCTGTCTAGCTCTATAAGCGTGATAGTTAAAGCCAACTGATGCTCTGTTTGAAAGTCAGAAAGAGCCAAGTACGGTAGCTCAAGCCTATAGTCCCAGCACTTTGGAGGTGAAGGCAGTAGGATTAGGAGTTCAACGTAATCCTCAGCTACAAAGCAAGTTCTGGGCCACATGGACTAGAGGAGACCCCATCTCAAAAACCAAACCAAAACAAACCAAAACAAAAAAAACCCAACCCAACCCAAACAAAAACCCAAAATGAAATAAAACAAAACTGTGCTGATGGGTTGTCATAGTGTGACAACTCAAGCTCTTTGACAGTGACAAGGCTCTGAAAAAAGTACAGTTCATTTCTTTCCCACTCATAAAGCAACCTCCACATGTGTGCATGGGATGGAAATAGAGACATAAAAAGTAGAAGATGAACAGCAGGTGTGAGCACTCAGGAGTCAGAGGATGAAGCAGTTGGAGGCCACCCTGGGATTCTCTCTCTCTCTCTCTCTTCTCTCTCTCTCTCTCTCTCTCTCTCTCTCTCTCTCTCTCTCTCTCTCTCTCTCACACACACACACACACACACAGAGGTGGTGCATAAATTATGTGTTGATAGACTTTAGCACTAGGATATAGGTGGGCATTCCAAGTGGTGGGCATCACCATCAATAGTGATGGGAAGGCAGATGAGATGGATCCGAGGGTCCTAGGCTAAAGTAAAGGAGTGTGGATTTTATTGGTACCACGCTTTGGATCTAAAATGTCTTTCACGGGTTTCTGTGTCTTTTGAATATCTGATTTCATCTTTAGGAGATAGGGTTTGGATGGAAAATGGGTCTCTAGAAGTAGATAGGCCTTTGAAGGTCCAACCTATCTCCAGTTTTAGTCTAGCATTCTGTTTGTTTCCTGAATGCCATATGATGTGACTAGTTGCCTCGTTCTCCTACCAACATGGACTGAGCTGCTGCTGCCTCCACGCCTCTCCTACCATGATGGACTGAAATCCCTTGAAGCTGTGAGCTTACATAAACCTTTCCCCTTTGAGTTGTTCCTATCAGGCATTTTGTCACAGCAAGGAGTAAAATATCTACTACCATTGGGAGGACTTTGGGAGCGTAGAGGAGTAAGAGGACGTTGTGAGCCATGGTCCAGCCACTACTTGGATTAAAAGTTAAGATGGTCCCTGAGGACCCTTATCATACTTGTGTAAATTTTCCAAAGTAAGCAGGACTTTCCCAATGGTAGAGGAAACAAGGGTTCAAGGCATTGGGAAAGGTAGACTCAGCAGATATGTTAGAACTGATGGAAGTCAACGACACAATGAGAGAGAGGAATCCACCATAATGTCCAGATTTCCTTTCCCTGAAATGGGCAACAGGCAAACTGTGACATTCATGAAAAGAAAGACATTTTTGTTTCATTTTGTTTGAGACAGGGTTTCTCTATGTAGCCCGGCTTTCCTGGAACTCACTATGTAGGCTAGGCTGGCCTTGAACCCAGAGATCCACCTACCTCTGCCTCCCAAATGCTGGAAGTAGAGGCATGTGCCACCACTGCCTGGTGAACAAAAAGGACTTAAGAAGGGGAAACCTCGGAAGAAAATGCTGGTGAGTCTGGCTTTCATAAGCTAAGCAGGAGGAACCCATGTGACATCCCTGTGCAGAGAGCCTCAGAAGCGGGGCATGGAGCACCGGATTCCAGGGAGGTGATCCACACGGAGGAGGGAAACCTGGAAACCATCAGCTCTCAGCATGTGGTGGAAGACATCATGGGACAGAACAGAGGTCAAGAAGGACAGTGGACAGGACACAGAGACTCATGGGCCACTGGGTGAAACAAACAGGAGTCTCTGTAAAGGAAGATATGCCTATCAAGATAGTGGAGAAACCTCTAGAGTAGTGGCACTATGAGACCAGACCCAGGGACAAGATGTGTGACAAAGCCTAGTCCCAGAAAGATATGATCAGGTCAAAGAACAACTTCAAGTAATCTGGAGCATGGCTCTGTTTGATGCCTTCAGCACAGGCAGTGTAGACAGGCAGTGTAGACAGGCAGTGTAGACAGTTCCTTCAAGAAGTTTGGCTGTGAAAGAAAAGGATGAGAGGAGCTCAAGAGTGACACTAGACAGCAGGAAGCACAAGCACTTGGCCTTTTTCAGACAGGGAAGCATATGACATAGACAGCAATGAACACACCGCTAAAGCACAGGCTCAAGGCATGACAGAGAGAGGGGGAGGGAGGGAAGAGAAAAGGAGAGGGAGGGAGAGAGAGGGGAGAGAGAAAGGGAAAGAGGGAGAGAGGGGGGAGAGAGAGATGGAGAGGGAAAGAAGGAGAGGGAGAGAGAGGGAGGGAAAGAGAGAGGGAGAGGGAAGGAGGGAGAAGGAAAGCTGCAAATAGTTTAATTTTGAGGACTCCGAGAGGGAATAAATACCAGAGCGGGGGGGGGGGGGAGAGAGAGTTGGGGGCTCTGAGAAGGAAGAAGGAAGTTGCTGCTCCCCCGCTGCTGCTCTTGATTGGTGTTGATGCAGGTTGAAGGGAAGAAGTTGCAGATATCCTGAAACAAAGACTGGACTTTCCCCTAAGAAATCCCCCAAGGACCCTAACCATCAGGAAGTAGCCAGAGAGTACTATATCTCCTCCCCTAATTAACCTTCTTGCTCTCCTACCTGGTGTTGAAGTGTTGGAAGGGATTAGGGTGGAAAAAGGAGAAAGGGATACAAGAAACTGAAATAAATTAAAATAGTTTTTAAAAAGGTGTCTACAGAAAGGGTTGAGAACAAAAGAACAATCAGGAAGAGATACCAATGCCTAATGACAGGGGCAATTGGAAGGGTTTCTAGGCAGCCTTAGGAACCAGGACTGTTAATAGCTCAAAGAACACACAAAGAACTTAGCTCCTCCAGCATAGCTAGCACCCTGGGAAGGGGCAGGGCAGAGGTGTTCCAGATGTGGGGCTCAGCTGGAGTAGACAAAAATGGCGAAGGGGGGCTGCAGAATAGAGAAGAAAACTGACCACCACAGCCACATGAAATCCCCCTTCACTTAGCAGTGATCACTGTTTCAGGTTCATAGCTGAGAGGCCACATCACTCTGTACATGGGACAGATTCCACCTTCAACAAAGTGCCTAGCTCCAGATGAGCTAATAATGGAAGGGCCTGGGTACAGAGAGTCTAACATACACCGCTAAAAGTCAGCCCCATTATTTTTCTTTCTGAGATTAGCTTTTTTTTTTTTTTTTGTCTAAAAAATATGAAAAATTCATGCTCTGTAGAGCTTATCAGAGTGAAACGAGAAGACTAATGTATACGACTCTGCAAAACTCTAGGACCAAGGCTCATGCTTCAGCACCTTAACTCAGGCATTTAGTAGGTGTCTGGTGCATAGCGAGCAAGCAGTAAACATATTTCCTTCTTTCTGTGTTGACATTACTCGTCGGAGCACTCTCTCTGGCCCTGCACTAAGATTTCCTTAAAGGCTGGAATTCATTTCTGGTCTTCGTTCTACACAACAGTGAGAAGAGAACACTGATATATTCGCCCCTTCATATCCTTTCACTGAGCCAAGTTAAGCTATTCCTTGCCTTACTGAAATCCCAGTAGAAGTATGAAGACTGAACTCTAGAATGACAAAGGATCGGGCCCTCTTTACTGCCATCCCACCACCAGACAAGTGAGCTAGTATGAGTTAGCTTCCTGCTACTGTAACAAATACCTGGGGTAAATTAATTTTAGAAGAGGAAAGATTCCTCTTGAATCTCTGTCCTATTACTTCTTTGGCCAGAGAGCAAATAGCATGCAGCCAGTGCCCCGTAGGCTGTAGCCCCCACTGCATTTTCACAGTAGACGCTGAATACGTGGCTAGCGATAGATTGACTCTTTCCAAAGATAGCTCTTGTCTCAAGGTCACTGAATTACTTATCAGTTCTCAATATCAGTTTTAGAAGATGCAGTTTCAAATATACGAAGAAAAAAGAAAAAAAAAAGAGGAACGGTTTAGTTTGGTTCACAGTTTCAAACGGTTCAGAGGGGTTGCTTTTGGGCCTGAGCAGGGGCGGAAAATCATGTTGTGAGTATATGACAGAGGAAGCACTCACCTCATAGCGGAGAGGGACTAAACAAGTAAAAAGAGAGGAGTGATATGGTCCAAATAGTCCCTTCAAAGGAACCTAACTGCCTCCCAGTAGCCTCCCCTCTTTAAGCTTCCATTACCTCCAATAGCACTCCACATCCGTGACCAGGTCATTAACACGTGGACCAACGCAGGATACCTACACAACCAGAACACCTAGCATGTTGAACCTCATAAAGAGTCCCTGTTGAGATAAGGAGAAGATCCCCTCTGCGATGGAGCCAAAGATAGATTCCCCAGGCAACAGGATGGTACCCTGTCTTCACCAAGTTCTCTAGGGAAGTTGTTAAAAGAGCCAGAAAAAACAAGCACACTTCAAATAGAGCCCAGTGCGACTGTTGCTGGGATGTCAGGGTACAGAGGGTATGGGCTGAACAACTGTGGACAGTCTGACCACTGGTAGGAGGTAATCTCAGTGCTGCGAGAGGTGTTCACCTAAGTACCGGAGCCAAGAGCCATCCGGAGGGTAAAACAGGCTTGCAGCAGGCAAGGGGCAGAAGCCAGCTGGGACAGTTTCAAATTCAAGTCCAAGGGACACATCTATGGAGACGTGAGACAGAGACCACCAACTGTTCTCAGTCTCCACTCTCCTTTTCTTTCTTTAAGAAGGAGAACCCCTAAGATTTGTTCGGGCGTCTTTAGTTAAGTACAGCTGGAGTCTACATTTCTCAGATTCTCCTGTGGTGACGTGTGCCCAGATGCTGGCCAATGGGAAACGAGCGAAAGGACAGTCCATCTTCTGAATTATATCACTCAGGAAGCTGTCTAGCCCCTGTCCAACCCACTCTTTTCCTGAGTGAACTTTGAGTGCGAAGAACAGGGAGCCAAAAGGTAGAAGAAATGTGGGCTCCTGGATGGCCCTGTTGACCC
Source organism: Acomys russatus (assembly GCF_903995435.1). Lineage (NCBI taxonomy): Eukaryota > Metazoa > Chordata > Mammalia > Rodentia > Muridae > Acomys > Acomys russatus. The sequence continues at coordinate 109,387,102 of NC_067137.1, read as the reverse complement.
GAGTTGTTACCCTCCCCTGCACTGACCACCTTCCTCTTAAGCCATTAGGTGAAAATGAATCATCTTCTGTCCCTCCGAGAAAACCCATTTAAAGAACTCTCAGTTACAGCTTCGCCGGTGCCTGCCTAATAACGTCTTTCCTCAAAGTACTGAAAAAGTTAGAGCTGAGCAGTACTTACTGAAAGCTTACCAACTGCCAGGAATTGCTCTAAATACTTTTCATGCGGTGTCTCATTTGATCCATACCTACTTCCTAGAGGAGAGCTTTGGCTCCATTTTGCAGAGAAGGAGATGCTCTGCTCTAACTGATGACTCACTGTTACTGGGCGAGCCGATGTGCAATCTAACCTGTGTGGTCTGTAATGAGGTGGCATCTTCAGTCACTGTATTGCAGAACAGCTCTTTGTGTTGGATTCTGCTGGTTAAGGTCGATGTCTGTCTTCTCCAGAACGGACTCCCTTTCTCAGCCGGGTCCTTACTCCGCCTGGTCTGGTGATTCCAGATTTTGTAAGGGGTGTCACAGGAGTCCTAAAAGAAAAATACAGGCCTGACCTTTCCTGACAACAAGCACAGGGAATTCCCAGAAGTACCCCACCCTGTGCTGAGATCCTAGCCTCCAGCAAATGGTCCTTAATTACACCTAGCACTATCTCCTCATGCATAGTCTAATTAAGTACCATTTTACTTCCTGTGATAAGGGTCATGCATTATGGAGGCACTGTACCACTGTATGTAGCTGAAGCATCCTGGCACCCTTAGCCCTAGCGAATCAGACACAGTCACCCTCACTGCCCAGGGCTTATAAATCCTTATTCACAAAGTAAAATTGGCTTAATTCCTCACTCCACCATGACTATCTGAGACTCCATTTATTTCAGGATGGGTGGGGAACCGCTGCTGGATGTCTGGTGATCAGGCAGCAATGGCAGAACTGCCTTTGCAGCCGCAGCTGCTGGGGCCTGTTCAACCAAGAACGATAGCTTGGTGCTGACCCCTGAGGAAGCACTCACTGAGCTGGGGCTCACCCTGTCTGCCTGTGGGTTACAGGTAGCCATCTGCATGTCCTGCCATGCCAGGTGCCGTAGATGAGCTGAAGAGCTGTGACACTTAGATCTTGCGGAGCACCAGAGTCTCCACATTTTATTGAGACTCGCAGTCTCATTCTGAAAAGGAGCTTATTGTAACACTCATTCCCCACCTCTCTGGGAGAGGCTGGGAACCTGGATTTGTGCCCAAGCCAAAAACCTCAACTCTAAAGCGCTGCTGGGATCAGGAGGCAGACCTACCGGGACCTACACCAGCACCACAGGACACAGAACTACAGCAGGCCGTCTCCCCATGGGCTGCCGGACATGGACTGCAGTCAGAAATACATTGTTCAGAGCTAGCAAGACTATTCTGCAGGTAAAGGCACTTGCCACACTAGCCTGACAACATACACAAAGGTAGAATGAGAGTCCAACTGCACAGAGTTGTCTTCTGACCTCTACAGGGCACTGTGACACACGTATGTGCACATACAGTGATTTACATTTTAGAAAATTAAGAAAGCATGGTTCAAATTTCCAGAGACCTGTGCCTGAGTGCTAATCTCCAGATTGAAAGCCATCTAGTGTCTCCACAAGTCAGTTTGTTCCAGGAGCTCATGTGAGAAGCACCAAACCACTGGCCTCACAGAAGGAGAAGATAGATTTTCGAATGTTGAAGAAAAGCTTGGAAAGCTATAACGTGAGGCACAAGTGATAAACCGCCCTAAGGCAGGCTGGAAGATCCTTAAAACCCAAATAACAAAACACACTCTATTTTTTTTTAAATGCAAATGCCATCTAGCAATTTGGCAGATATCCTAGAAAGGCTATAAAATCTGTCAAGGAGAGGGGTACATTTTGCTTTGTACATCTGTCATCCTTAACTGAAGAAGGGAGATTTAATAGAAATTAACTAGAAGAGTTCACGTGCGCACACACGCACACACACACACACACACACACACACACACACACACACACACACACGGGGCAGGGGTGTTCTCAAGACTAGAAAGACCAGGCGCAGCATCAATCTGCCACCCCATGGGAACTCTGCAGGTGCAATCAGGTGTGGCCCAAGGACTTCAAAGGTCCCCAATTCAAGTGAACTGGGGACTTCAGCTGCGATGCTGACACAGGAGCCCGGTGCCTCATATCTTTCAGATGCCTGACAAAATTCCCCAAAGTTCCTTGCTCAGGCGTGCCCGGTCAAGGGCCACCAGTTGACCACCTGGAATTCACAAGGAACAGCTGATTCCTTGGGGCTGCTCTGATGTGGACCGCCATTGAAGGCTTGGTTCCCAGTGCAGATGTGTTCAGGACAGGGCTTTTGGGAGGGATTGCACTGCGTGAGCTCTGCCCTCATCAATGGGCTTTTGGGTGGTGGTGGAAGCCACAGAAAATGGGGCATCTTTGGAGGAAACTGGTAGTTGGGGGTGTGCTAGGGAGGGGCTATTTTATCTTTATCCCGTGCTCTCTTCCTTTTTGCTTCCTGGCTGCTGTGAGTTGAGCTGCTGTCCTTTACCACCTGCTTCAGCTATGCTGAGAGGTCCTGAAAACGGCCAGGTCAAAGGTATAGACTGAATGAAACCTGCGAAATCATAAACCCAAATACACTTTTCCTCCTTAACGTTGCTTATCTCAAGTATTTGGTCATCAAAGTGGAGAGCTAACGCAAGCATTCTTTATCCTAAGTATGAGCAAGGCCAGTTTAGCTTTCAGTTAATTCCACCCTGCCTGTCTTTCTGCCTCAGTTTCCCACACCCTTCTAGTGGAGGCTGCTTCCCTTCTGCTTGCTCCTGGCTTTACTTCCCCTTCCTTTGGCAGGGCTTAGATAGTTGAAGGTCCAGCGCTCCTTCCCTCTCCTCTGTGCCACTCAGTGCTGCCTCCTACCGGCAAAGCCTCCAACGTGCTGCCCTTCCTGGCGCATGGATGGCTTTTGCGCACATTCTCATAAAGTCAGCTAGATGACTGACTACTAATCACATAGAAAACGAAGGGACTTCCCACTCTCAGGACTCTCTCTGCCTTCCGCACTGGGCAGTACACAGGTCAGAAGCATGCCGCCACTGTCAGCCTTTGCTCCCCCCATGGAGACTGAAGCGAGTTGACTCTCAGTGTGAGTGCGCCTCACCTGCAATTCTCTTTGCCTCAAAGGCAGAGGGGGAGGTACCTCCGAGACCTGTGCTTATCTGGGCAGCAACCCTAGGTCTGCACTGACCTGGACGGTCCTCCCTCGTGCCACCCTGAAGTCACTGCCATTAGCTTCATTCTCTCCTCTCTAGCAGTCTGTGGGCCAAAGTTGACAGACTCCCAGAACCAATGATTTTAGTTTCCCTTTCTTTGCTCTTAGGTGCTCTTGGGGTTCCCAAGGACAGGAAGATACCTTGAAAAGCCATTCCAGGAGGGAGGAGAAACAGTCTCACAACTCATGGTCCCAGGTGTCGTGGGCCGAGACTTGACTTTTCAAGGGGAGGGCCAGATGGATTCCAGCAGAGAGTCTATTAATTGGTTTTGGCCTGCAGCCCCTTAGAGCAGCTTCCTCAACCCGTTGGGCTCCTTGTAGGGTAGGGTGGGGTAGGGTGGGGTGGGGTGTGTGCATGTTGCCTAAGGCAGAGAACTATGCTGTGTTCCCTTGCTGACTTACTGTTGGTTTGAGACGCCTGGACTAGGGACACACAATTCTTCCTTTTGTTTCCTCAGCCTTGCAGAATAAGCTTCCTTCTGAAAGGCATAAAGGTCCCTTTTCTTCAGCTCACAGGAGCTTCTTTCTGGGGCAGCCTGTTGCTGCTGTCGCCACTGGCACTGCCGAGCTCAGGCTCGGGTCTACACGCCTGGGCCAGCCTCAAGCACCACTGACTGCTACAGCTCTGCTCCTGCAGCCAATGATCTCAAGGCTTGGACTTGGGTGGCTTCCACGGCAGGATGCCAGTCCTGGTTCTTAAAGCCGCAGCAGCATAGTCGCTGGTGGCTGGAGGAACCCTGTAAGGCCAGTTCCCTTTACAGAAGTTTCTTGCCTTCCCTGGGGACCAAGGAAGCATAACGCAAGGACACAGCCACCATCACCCACAAGAATGAAAACTCCTGGCGCAGTAGGGTGTCAGTCCCAGCAACTCTAAAGCCTGGGACCTCGGAGCACACACTGTGCACCAAGAGGAGTTTCCCAGCTACCCTGGCAATTCCAATGTGAAGCCAGACTCTGGGATTGCCATCTGTGCTGTCCAAATGTCAGGCTGTACTGGGTCATTTGGGGTTACAGGTGGAAATGCAGGTACTGGTGCGGGAGTGGGGCTCCTGAAGGATCATGGCTGCTGGCCCTGGGGCTGTGCTGGGTTAGGCAGGGGTGGGCGTGAAGCCTGGATAAATTGCTTTCCAGCATTCGATGTCCTCCTCACTCATCTCTGTGTGATAGGAACACAGCGCTAGGTCAGTCTCCAGCACTCAGAAAATGCTTGAGTGATACCGGCAGAGCCTGTGATGTATTTTTATTTATTTATTTATTTTCTGGATGCCTTACTGAGGGGAAGTGCAGGTTCTCCTTCCTCTTGCTCCAAAGCTGTCGAGGCTTTCCTTCAAGCCAGCATTAATCCCAAACACACAAGGTTCTAAAGCAGATGGTGCCAGCCTGCCCCTACGGCTTCACCTACTCTCTCTCTCTCTCTCTCTCTCTCCTGAGCTTTCTGTTCCCCCTCCACCCCCAATCCTCCCCCATCCTCCGGCCTGCACATATCACACACTTAAGCACACTGCAAGTCTTTTTGGTGCCAGGTCTGGCATGTCTCTCCCTGGGTCACTTTTCTAGCTCATTTTCTCCATCTGGAAGAATTGGCACAGGTGTGCCTTGCCCTTTGTTATGTTAAGATATCTAGAAGGCAGCCCCAAAACAAAACAAAACAAAAACAAAAACAAACAAACAAACAAACAAAAAACCAGAATCCCACAGGATGCCGAATCAGCTGGCACCTTGATGATCTTAGCCTTCTCAGCCTCTAGAATTGTGAGAAATCAATATCTGCTGCTTACAAGCCATCCAGCTTGTGGTATTTTGCTATAGCAATCTGAATAAGCAAAGACAAGGGCATTGTGCTGAGTGAAATCAGCCAGTGAAATAAGGAGAAGGAGTTCTACTTGTAATGAGATGCCGGGATCAGGCAAAGCCACTGAGGCAGAAAGTAAAGCAGTAGACAGTGACGGGTGGATGAGAAAAATGTGGCGCTGCCCTTTAATGGGTCAGAGCTTCAGTTTGGGATGATGAAAGGTTCTGGAAGCAGAGAGTGGTGATGGTTATAAAATACTACAAATGGACCTAATGCCACTGAACTGCACGCTTGAAAGCAGATAAGCTGCCATCCTAAGAAAACATTTTATTAGATATTTCGATTGTCAGAGCACCCCTAACCTGTCCCCATCAGGAGAAGACAATTTGCAAAAAAGGGAATATCCAGGGTCCTTCCTTCCTTTCTTTCTTTCTTTCTTTCCTTTAAAAAGAGGCTTAAACATGAGATTTGGAACTCCAGAAAGTAAAACTGTGTGGTTGACCAGAGATGCAGGGAATGCCAAATATTTACAGTTGGATTCTTTGGTGCATGTGATGTAGGCAAAAAATGCTAACGGAGAGAAATATCTCAACACCCAGTAAGAGAGTACACTGCAAGGAGAGCAACTGCCTAAGTCAGAAAAGTGTGGGAATGATCAGGTTTGCTTGAAGTCTCCCTGCAAAAAAAATGGAAGAGCACTGAAATCTGGCAACAACTGCATGCTCACTATTTATGGGAGGCAGAAATAAGAAATCAAGACTTTTTTTTTCCCCTCAAAGATGTTTCTCAACCTAATTACACAGGAAGCTTCTAGAAGCAGTCATCTTTCTTTCCCTCCAAATTCCTATGTTGAGACACCAACCTTCAATGCAATGGAATTTGGGGAATTAATTAGGGCTGGATGAGGACATGAGGGCGGGGCCCTTTTCTAATGGCGTTAGTGCCTTTATAAGAAGAGATACCAGAAAGTTCCCCTTCTCTGGCACACGAACACCATACACTATTACCACCACCACCATCACCACCAATCCCAGCCTGTTGCCAACTATATAATCTGATCTTCCTCTGTTCCAGGGTTTTCTCAAGTAACTGTCACTAACCCTGGTGATGGTGCAGCCCTAGGGCCAGAGCAGTAGGCAGGGCAGGGCTTCCTGTACGGGCTCCCTAAGCCTTCCTGCTTTCCCAGTGCCTGATGGCACCAGCCAACCACTCTGCCCTACATGCTAGGCTCACTTGCCTCTGGGACTTTTAAAAAAAGAAAAGGCTAAGCACCCTGTCCCTAGGCTTGGGAATACAGCAGCTTTTGAGACTCTTCGGATGTCAGAGCCAAGTAGATAATGGTTCCTACTGGAACAAGGTCCATGTGATGGGAGGATATGTGTTTGCACAAGGGAGCTTGTGTGCAAGGGACCCAAGGTTTGCCATTTTCAAAAGTTCACTTCTTAGCCACAAATATTGCCGCTGTCACAGTAGCGCTTCCTGTTTTTCACAAATTAGTCATAGTAAAAACAGAAGGAGGCAAGAGGCTGGCGGTTACTGAGTCCCGTTGGCTGCAGGAAAGCTGAGTGCTGCACAGTGTAGGGCAGGCAGAGACCTGAGGAAGGCAGGGGTGGCCGGCTGCCTTCTGTACCCGCTTCTGGCCCAGTGCCCCAGGCGCAGCCACTTACTGCTTTCCTGACCGCCCTTTGCTCCCTGCTCTCTCTTCCTACCTCTCTCCTGCTTCCATGCCAATCATCCCCAAACAGTGTTTTGCTTATATCATTTATTTGCTAAAGATCCTTCCATGGCCTTTGTACTGACCACAGAGTAAGATCTTTAGACTTAGCTAGCCCTTCCTCCAGGAACCCTGACCATGCCTGCACAAGCTCACAGGGCCATGGCTAGAGTGACTTTCCTATAAAACTTAAGCAGGCACCAAATGGTTCAGTAGCCATACACAGTAACACTAAGTTTTAAAAAGCCAAAGTTCATACAAAAAGCTCCATGGTCACCCAATAACAAAATTTTAATTATGAACAGAGGTGTCCCCACATTGCACATCTGTTCCTTTCACTGACCCTCCTGGCTGGGACAGCCTGGACTTTCTTCTCAGGTGGTACCAACTCACCTCAGAAAACCTTCTGCAAGCCTCTGTTCACACAGATCGTTCTGTGTCTTGGCTCCATTCGTTTCAAAGCCCTTCCTTGGACATGGTTGAGCAAATGTTCTTGTTGTGTGCTGGAGCATCTTCTGGGTATAATCCAAGGAGTGGAATAGCTGGGTCTTGAGGAGCCTTATTCCCAGTTTTCTGAGATAGCAGCAACGCTCATAGCAGCCTTATTCATAATAGCCAGAACATGGAAACAGCTTAAGTGTCCCTCAGTAGAAGAATGGATAAAGAAATTGTGGTACATTTACACTATGGAATACTAATCAGCTATTAAAAACAAGGAATTCCCAAAATTTGTGGACAAATGGATTGAGCTAGAAATGAACATAATGAGTGAGTTCACCCAGAAGCAGAAAGAGTCAAATGGTATATACTCACTTATATCTGGACACTAGCCCAAGGGGCATGTCCGATGAAAGTCTTCACTTCCCAGGAAAGTGGGACAGAGGGGAAGACTTCCTACTGGGACTCTAGGTGAGAGAATCAAGGGAGAATGGGGAAATAGAAGGATCCAAAGGGTCCTAGACACCTACAAGTAGAACATTATGATGGGCAGATCTGGGCTCAGGGATCCTGCTCAAACTATGGCACTAGCCAAGGACAATACGTGCAATAAACTTCGAACCCCTACCCAGATCTAGCCAATGGACAGGACATTCTCCACAGTTGAGTGGAGAGTGGGGACTGACTTTCACACGAACTCTAGTGCCCCATATTTGACCACGTCCCCTAGATGGGGAGGTCTGGCGGCACTCAGAGGAAGGATAGCAGGCTACCAAGAAGAGACTTGATACCCTATGAGCATATACAGGGGGAAGAGGTCCCCCTCAGTCACAGTCATAGGGAAGAGGAGTAAGGGGAAAATGGGAGGGAGGGAGGAATGGGAGGATACAAGGGATGCGATAACAATTGAGGTGTAATATGAATAAATTAATAAAATATATATTTTTTAAAAGCCCTTCCTTGCCATCATCACCTGTCTGAGTTTCTAGTTCATGTCCTTCGAGGGCTTTCAAACTCTTTTGGAAGAGGCATCAGAGAGGACCGTGTCAGAATAGACAATTAGCCTACCTGAAACATTGGGCTTGACTGCCAGCACAGCAAAGGCGAAACAGGAAAAAAAGAAAGGAAGGAAGAAGAAAGGAAAGAAGGAAAGAAAGAAGGAAGGTGGGCAGGAAGGAAGGAAGGAAGGAAGGACTAGCAAATGTCTTTTGGGGCTGGAGATGTAGCTCACGGATGGAGTGCTGGCCTAGCATGTATACAGCCCTGGATTTTATCCCCACCACCACATAAACTATGTCTGGTGGTGCACATATGTAATCCTAGCATCAGATATGTACTCCTGAACAAAGCCGGTCCTGGTCTCCCTGTGTGAAGTCACTCTGGGGTCTCGGTCTCTCTGACCCAAGACCACCTCTCCTGTCAGGCATCAATTTCTGGTAGCACTTACTCTCAACAGATGTGCATTTCTATTTCTTTCTCTCTAGCTGTTGCCCATCTCTCCAACTGGAATCGGAGCTTCCTGAGCAAGGCTTTTCATCTGTGTTTCCGTGGTTGAGTCCCAGAGCCTGCAACAAAGCCTGGTGCGTGACATGGACCCAGGGAGCCATTGTCAAATAGAATTCCTTCAAACCAACTCTTAGCTACACTCTTAATCTAGAAAAGGCAAATTGAGGACCAGTGAGATGGTTCAGCACCTGATGGCACTGCCACCAAGCCTGACCACCTGTCAACTCCAGAATACCACATGATGGGAGGAAAGAATCTGACTGCTACATATGCACCTGGTACATGTGTGCATACACACATATCTGTACAATAAATAAATAAAATTAAAATAGTTTAAAAATAAAAAGCTCGTGGTGAGTATTAAATGATTCACAAGCCCAAAGGCATGCAATTACTTAGGTGTCAGTGTAAGCAATTTTGTTTGTTTGTTTTGTATTTTGAGACATGGTCTCACTATGTAATCCTTGGCTGGTCTTTACTTCACTAAGTAGGTAGGGTTGGCCTAGAGATGTTCTTGCCTCTGCTTCATGAATGCTGGTATTAAAGGTTTGTGCCACCACATCTGGGCTCATTTTGGTTTGGTTGGATGTAAAAATATAAAAAAATATACAAATATAAAATATAAAAAATATATAAAAAATACTATGGACACTTGTGGCCAGTAAGTGCCACTGTTCACTTTGAAATTTTGTCTTTTTTCGTGTGTGTGTGTGTGTGTGTGTGTGTGTGTGTGACTATGTGGGGTTGAGAGCAAAGAGGACAGACTCTTGAGTGTCATTCCCCCAGCTGCCATCTGCCTTATTTATTTATTTATTTATTTTTGTTTTTCAAGACAGGGTTTCTCTGTGTAGCCTTGGCTGTCTTGGACTAACTTTGTAGAACAGGCTGGCCTTGAACTCACAGCGATCCGCCTGCCTCTGCCTCCTGAGTGCTGGGATTAAAGGCGTGCGCCACCATGCCCAGCACCTGCCTTATTTATAAAGACAGGCTCTCTCAGCTGGGTGAAGTATGTTTGTAATCTCAGCACTTTGGAAGCAAAGGCAGGAGGATCTCTCTGAGTTCGAGGCCAGCCTGACCCACACAGCAAGTTGTAGGCCAGCTGGCTCTACAGAGTAAGACCCTGTCTCAAAAACCAAAAATAAAAGAAAGACAGGGTCTCTAACTGGCTTAGAACTCAACACTGGCCAGGGGGCTCCAGGGATCAGCCAGTCTCTGACCTTCAGTGCTGGGAGACACATGCCACACCTAGCTTTTTACGTAGATGCTGGAGATCCAAACTCAGCTTCTTTTACTTGCATTGTAAGCATGTTACCGACAAAACCATCTCCCTGGCCCCTTATTTTGTTTTTTCAATAGTCTGTTGAAATATAACTCTCATACCATACAATTCACACATTGACGGTTTGGGAGTTTTCACAGTTACAACTTGCAACTGTGGATCTGGGCTGAACCAAAATTCTCTTTAGTCTATGTAGCCAAAGAAATGCAAACTTGGGGGCTGGGAAGATGGCTTGGTGGGTAAAGTGTCTGCTGTGTAGGTGTGAGGACTGAGTTTAGACGCCCAGAAATCACATTTAAAAAAAAAAAAAAGAACAGCAACCTGTCACCTTATTAAGCCAGTGAGGAGAAGCAGAAACAGGAGAATTTCTGTTCAGCCAGCTAGCCAGTTGGTGAGGTTCAGTTCTGGGAGACCCTGACTCAAAATAAATAAATAAATAAATAAAAATAAGGTTGAGAGATGTGGAACCCTATAGTTAAGGTCAAAGCTTGGCATTTCCAGGTAGCCTCTGAGCTCCATATAAGATTTCTCAGCTGGGTTCCCTCTTCACCTGACCTGGGGAACCCCAGATCTTCTAAAGTGTTTTACATAGCCCTCAGGGAGATAACAAGCCCAACTCTTGGTGTTGGTGTCTTGGCTTTCAACCAATGACCTTTAACCATGCCTGGAGTTCTTCCCCATCTATAGGATAATTAAGCACTGTGTGCCCCCATTTTATAATTTGACTATAGTCCTGCATGTATATGAAGTATCCCTGGCATTCCTAGCCCAATGAATCAAACACATTCACCTCCAAAACCCCTCTCACTGCCCAAGGTTTATAAATCCATGTTTCACCTAAAATAAATGGGACAGCATCATCTGTTTCATCAAAGATCATCTGACACCCATAATTTATTCTAGGGAAGGAAGGGTTCCCCTTGTCCCCCAAAGAATTCATCACTGGGCTCCCAGGGTTTGGGGGCTTGTCATTCTGCCCTGTGCTGGCTGTCTTGAGCTCCCACTGCATGTCAGCACAGGTCCTACCCCCATCTTTCTAGCACCACTCTGCCCACCGCAGTGCCCGTCTTCTGCAGGAGCAAGTGGCTGGCTGTTTTCAAAGCAGCCATTTTGTCTGCTCAGAAAAAACTGGGCTCCTGCCTCTGCCTCTCTTGGTTTCGGAGCTCCAAGCAAGTCTCCATTACCAGCTGCTTTTGAAGCAGCCACTGACCCACCAACATCAGGCTGGGCCCCCAATGCTGCCTGGCTCGGGTTTTGGAGCCTCAGAGTCCCTTGACCCTGATGTTTCACCCTTTTCTACCTCAGAGCAAGCACTTCCAGTTTAGTGCTCAATGGAGTCAGAGCATCCAGAAGGAGTACCTGACAAAGCCAGGCTCCCACTGATGCAGAATGACAGAAAGATCAGGAAAGCTATCCGCCGATGTTAACCTCTGGTCTCCATGTGTACACACACACACACACACACACACACACACACACACACACACACACACACACACACGACTGGGGGGGGGGGGGGGAGGGGGGGGGCGGGAGAGAAAGATTAAAGAAGTATAGCAAGACAAATGGTCCTAGGTGTACAAAGAGGGAAACTGAGAGAACTGAGGGAAGGTGGGCACAGAGAAGCCTCCAACAGTGCAGAGTCGGTTCGCTGCTTGCTTCCGTGCTGTCTTTGAGCAGATAAAGAGCTTTCCATAAGGAAGGAGATGCAGCCTGCTTTTGAACGAAGAAGGGGGAAAATCCCACACCTTTGCAAACCTCTACAAACAGAAGGCTCTTCTCATCTTGTCTTCCGAGCAATGATCTTTGTGAGAGGCTTGTGGTTTCTCTCACTTTTCAGGTAAAACATAAAAAGATGGCTAGCTTTCCCATCATAGAAATGTCGGAGAAGCACAAGGAAAGGAGAGGTGTACTTGGAGTGTGTCACTCCTCTAAGGCAGGCGTGTGCAGTAAGTGCCATCGTACTGTCAGGCTGCCGAAGAAGAAGAAACCGAGGCTGCCAAGTCACAGGAAGAAATTGTTACTATGAACACATAGCTGCGAGGCTGAGAGCTGGGACTCAAGCCAGCCAGGCTGGCTCCAAATTCAAAAAAAAAAAAAAAAAAAAAAAAAAAAGATAAAAGATAAAAGATAAAAGTCACTCCTTAGGAAGAGAACTCAAAGAAGACAGCTGCCAGCCTAGGACTGTGAGAGAGGGAGAACTGTGTAAAGAAATGGCCATCGTATGGGAGTCAAAGAGAGGAGAGACAGAGAGAGGCAGAGAAGGGAAGGCCTTAGACTTGTCATCCAGGAAGTTCCCACTAAGTTTAGCAAGACTACATGCTCCAGTGATGGCGCTGTGCTGACCTGTGCAGCCAGGTCATTCTACACTGTAGGATGCTTGGTTATGTCCCTAGCTCTGCTCACTAGATGTCAGTAAAAAAAAAAAAAAGAAAGTTCAGATATTGCCAAATGTCCCCTGAGAAATAAAAGTACACTGGGATGGGCAGTTCATAGAGTGGTGGGTTAAAACCAGAATGGAGCAGAAAGGTGAAGGTGGGAAACCCTGGATCAATGTGCAGAAAAATGAGATGGAGGCTGGAGATGAAAGCAAGACCAAGGGAGATAGTGGTTGTTTTGAAACTTTTGTGTATTTTTCAAGTATACACGGTTAGAGAGAGCAGAGAAGGTCTAGGACAGGTGAAAAGGATACAGGAGAGAGGGGGAAATTACAGATGAAGGATGGAAGGGAGATATAAATAGGAGGAGAGAGGCCAGACAAAGCAGACAGACAGACAACAGGATGTGAGTTCCTGGGACAGATAACATGGAGTGAGATTCTGACCACAAGTTCAGAGCTCGGCCTTAGAAAGCAGGTCCTACTCCAGGGACCAAGGAGAAAGGCCTGTGGCTGACGATGTAGGATGCTTTGCGTATTTGGCAGTGGCAAGAAGAGAGTTCCCATCGGTTGCATTTATTTTCCAAACCAGGCATGCAGCATGGTCATCCCCAGAGCTGGGCAGGAGCCTGGGGATGAGGAAGAAGGAGGCAGGGAGGGAAGGGAGGCAGCAAGGAAAGCCAAGATGGGAAGGGTAAGATGGCTAAGTGGTGCTGAGAGCCACCTGCAGTCTGGAGCTGGGAGTTTAAGATGAGGCCAGCCCGTGTCAGGTAAGGATTTTCCACGGCAGCTTCATCTGTTCGAGGAACGGCATCGATCACGTGGGTGAAGCTTTGGGAACTGGCAGTAGCTTTCCCAGGTTTCCCAGGAGAGCAGGAGTAGCTCTCCAGCACCGAGTGGGCCTACTTTGGCCAGAGAGATACCTGAGAACCTATTAGGTCAAGAAACAGGAGCCCACCTGTCATCCTTACTTTCTCCAGACGGAGACTCCTGCTCCTCTTATAAGCTGTGCCTTCCTCCCACCCAATGGCAATGCTGTAATCTAGATCTGCAATGCCCCTCCCCCAAAACAAATATATCAAAGATTTGATCCCAGACTGCCAGGATTGAGAGACAGTAGAAGCATTACACAGCAGGGCCTAGTGAGAGGTCTTCAGGCCATTGGGCATATGCCATCCAAGAGACTGTGGGGACCGTGTGTGGGCACTCCACTTCATGTCTCTACCATGACATGGATGGCTTTACTCTTCCACAGGTTCTCCACTGGGCTTCATTGTCTCATCCCAGGACCAAAAGCCACAGGACCAACTGACTGTGGGCTGAACCTCTAAAACTGAGCCAAAAGAAACCTTCTCACTTTATAGGCGATAGTCTCAGGTGTTCACCGCAGTATCAGAAAGCCGACTCATAAGCCACCTTCCCTTAGGTGGCTGTGCCCAGTCCTGGAGTGAGGAAAGCACCAGTGAGCAAAGACCCCAGTAAGACTCAACATGCAGAATTCTAGTCATGGCCGTCTATTTGTTCATCTTTACATGGACAAGCCCACTATGGACATGGACCAAAGACAATGCCACAAGAGACATTTAAACCTTTTCTTCTGGAATCTATGCATCTTGCCCCTCGTGGCTTTAATAGTAAGAGAATTCCAGAAGCCTGGAACAACTGTTCACTCTATTGGAATCAGATAGTCACATGTGGAAACCAATTTGACTCAACTCAGGAACAGCCTAAGGAGGCAGCTGTATGCTCAGTGTAGCATTTGGAACTTCCCTCAGCTAAGGGCAAAGGTCAGGTTTTAACCATGCCAGAAACCTGGGCTTGCAGAGGATCACTGCCAGGGTACCTGCTAGCCAGATAAAGACAGATAGCCCTGCATCACAAGGGGACTCTCAAAAGAAGGTGAAAAAAAAAATCCAGGTGTGTGAAGACAAAGACTGGAAAGAGGGAGAAAGGGAAGAAAGGGGGAAATAAAGGCAAGATGCAAAGAGGAAAAGAAAGAATAAAGGAAATGAGAGAGGAAGAAAGAAGCGACGGAGGAAGGGGAGATGAAAGGAGGAAGGGAAAGAAAGAAAATAGAAAGTATTCATACTCTATAGCTTGTTAGAACCCACCTCCCTGGGCCCCACCCTGAGCTGACTCAGTGGATCTAGGTTAAGGCCCATATTTGCATTTCTAAGCCCTGCCGCCCAGTTCCTGCTTGTGACACTGGTCTAAGGCCACCTTCTTAACCAAGTGCCCTTTGGTGAACGTGTCAGAGTCAAGTATGAACCCTGGCCCCTTTGAGTTATGCTAAACTGGCAAGTTCAGTGCCTGCTCATTTGTGCCCGGGGGACTGTCATACTGCACACCCTGACAAGCTATTTTGCAAGTCAGAAAGAAATCATGTCAAGTCCAAGGCCTTGAGTAGGCACCCTGTGGAAGAAAACGGGGTGCTGTTCTTGTCCCGACCTATGGCGGTTCCCGATCAGGCACCGAGGCATCCGCGAGGCCTCGGGAGTCATGAGGAGGTTACTGAATTGGTTACCTCCCCACTCTCTCTTCCTCCTCTTCAGAACATCCAGGCACTGAAATAGGCCTCAACACCCACCAAGGCACTGCCAGAGATGACATTTCTAAGCGGAGGAGAGAAGTGATCACTTTCAAATTTGACATTATTTTAAGTACATTATCTTTAAAATCTGGGTCAGGATGAAAAATGAACTTGTGTTCATAGGATGTTACAGCTGGAAGGAAACTTTAAAACCATCTAATTTTCTTATCAAAGGTGAGGAAACAGAGGCCCAGAGAGGGGCAGCGACTTGCAGCAAGCTAAATGACAAGGGCAGACTGGTCGCAGGGAGTACTGCCTGGCTGGGTACTGGATGGGCTGCTTTCCAGCTTTGGGGTACTGTCTAGATTATGGCACCTTGATGCAGGCTCTGGTCTCCAGAGAGAAGGGAGCCTCATTTGAGAAACCCCCTCCATAAGATCAAGCTGTAGAAAAGCCTCTAGGCCATTTTCTTAGTTAGGTATCAATGGGGAGGGCCCAGCCCCTTGTGGGTGGTGCCATCCCTGCACTGGTGCTCCTGAGCTCTATAAGAAAGCAGGGTGAGCAAACTGTGGGGAGCAAGCTAGTTAGCAGCACCCCTCCATGGCCTCTGCATCAGCTCCTGCCTCCAGGTTCCTGCCTCTTTGAGTTCCTGTCCTGAAGCCCTCCAATAATGGACTCTGATGTGGAAGTGTGAGCTGAATAAACCCTCTCCTCCCCAAACTGCTTCTGGCCATGGGATTTCTTCACAGTAATAGAAATTCTAAGAAACCTGGCTCAGTGGGAAGCACCACAGTTTCTGGGTATGGAGGATCCTCAAATTAAGGTAATAAATCTATTTCCTTAGAACAGATCAACATCAGCACCTCGAAAAAAAATAAGGGATTTTCTGGAGGGTGAGGGTGAGTGCTGTAGACAGACTCCTAGGCCCAGTGCATGTTAAACACTTGGTGTACATACTGAAACCTAAGCTATACCCTCCAGGCCAGGAGGAGTGCTTTTTTTTTTTTTAAACCACTGAAGGGCATTTATTAAAAACAATGGCCCCATACCATGTCACTTCCCTTCTTAATTTGTTTTTCTTTTTGGTGGGTCAGGAACCCAGACAGGGCTTTTGCCCTAATTCTTCTGTCTACTTCCTGCTTCAGGCAGGCCCTTCCTTTTCCTCTCTGTCTTCTTTCATTCGCCTCTAACACTTTACCCCAAATCAGAAAGCACTTGCCTTCTGCCCAGGGCAGAGCACACATCTGTGACTTTAACTCATAAGGATAAATAAGCTAAAGGCAGGTCTATGTTCAGCTTTTGTTTTTGCTTTTTTTTACTCTCTACTATTCAGCTAGCCAAGGCTTATGAAAGTCAACAGCGGCCAAGCACTTAGGAGATGCTTCTGTGCGAATAGCCAGGCCATTTTAGCAAGCGTGTTCTGCGTGCCCACACTCTGAGGACCATGTTCTGCTGGCCCCTGGGCAATCCCAGCGATTCAGTGAAGAACAAGATTGACACAGTGCCTGCTGCTTGGGGCTTCTGAGAGATGACTGATTTCTGGGCAGTGTCTAAGCTACCTGCAGCAGAGGTCGGGATGTGCCAACCGGTGGAGGAGCTGGCTCACACAACTCTGTAGAAGTCTACCACTCATTTTGGGGGAGATTTTTTTTTCAAGCTGGTGATTAACACACCCCGTATTAGAAAGTAAGTTACAAGAAAATAAATGTTATCAAAAACAGTGGTCACAGACACTGACAATGTACCCTCTCCTAATTATTTTGTGTGTATGTGTGTGTGGTGTGCATTCATATGTGCTTGCATGTTGTGTGTGTGTGTTGGGGAGGCAAAAGTCGGTGCTGGGTGTCTCCCCTGCTCTCCATTTTTCACTTGTTGAGGCAAGATCTTGTCCTGGACTCAGAGCTCACCCATTAGGAGAGTCTGGTTAGCCAGTTTGCCACAGGGAGCCATTGTCTCTGCATTCCAAGTGGTAGGTTTACAGAGAGTCACCCCCGCCCCCCCCCCCCCACACACATTTACTGTGGTGCTGGGGCTACAAATTCCAGTCCTCATGCCTACACAACAAGCACTTTACCCTCTGGGCCATCTCCATAGCTCCTATTCCACAGTTTTCAACAAAGCATTTTGGTCACGGTTGAACTGGCCATTTGTACACTGCAAGGTGGTGGGACAGTGAAAAGCCTGCTTGTCTCCAGACAGTCCACCACCTGCCTGCGACAGCATCTTCGGTCTCCGTTATTTCGGTGAGCTATGTCATTATCACCAGAGGCCACAAGACAGTCTTGGGATGGGGCTTGGGTGGGTGTGAAAGATGCCAGCACCTGCCTCAGGTCAGGAAGGTGTTTCCCTGCAAAGCAGGGTGAAGCCCCTGTATGGGCAGTGAAGATGTGGTGAGTGGCGGCAGCAGTGCTAGATTCTACAGACAGAGGTGGGTTTTTGGGAAAGGTGGGTCCCTGATGAGCCGGGGGGAAGGGATGGGCCAATGGAGCAGACCACTGAAGTGAAGTTGAAAGAATCTTCCATATTGAAGGAGGAAAAAAAAATCTAGAGTGTTAGCTACTTTCCCCTCCCCTGTCTGCGTTACCTCTATCTTCCACGTTTTTCCCCCTCTCTTTCTCCCGCACTATAAATAATTACAAGTCTTTGTTCTTTGCCTTGGGAATAGCTTCCCCAGCTGTTGCTGTGTTTCTGAGCTGAATAAAGCTTCTCTTGAAATCTACAAAAGAAATTGATTGAGCTGTGTGTGTTTTTAAAGTGGCTTGACTCCATTAAAGGGGGAAAAAAAATCTCAATTGCAAAATAAATAACATGGAGTGCATCTAATAGCTTTCTATCCCCATGTGTGCAGATGTGCTGAGGAGCACATGGTAAGGGTGGCTCTTCCCTGTCGCTGACTTTGCTGTGGCAAAGTGAAAGGAGCAAGCACAGGCCATAGATAGAGCCACATCCTTGGACCCTCCGAGGACCAATGCTTTTCCTCTTCCTCCCTTCTCAGGCCCCAGGAAGCAGCATTTCCCAGCCACAGCTCTTGGAAGAGCTTCAGGCATGGGTGTGCTAGTTTCTCAGCAACATTTACTGTGTTCATGGCATTATGGGAAGCAGTTCTAGAAGGCAGAACTGCCGAGGAATGACATCTGCTCAAAGAAAATACTGAGGAGAAAAGCAAGCAGTACATATGCTCCCCTTTCAAGACCAAAGGAGCCGGAGGTGGATTTCTCGTGCCTGTTGGCTCCATGAGGGAGAAAATGGCTGGAGTTCCTGTCATCTAGGACTGGCCACTAGTGTCAGTTGACAGTTCTTTAGACCACCCAGGAGTAAGTATTACTTATTAGAACAGAAGAAAAAAAAAACCTTTTTTCTTTTCTTTTCTTTTCTTCTTTCTTTCTTTTTTATTTTTTTACAAAAGTATTTGTCCTTCATGCTGATACCCAGATGACCTCTACAGAAATCATGGTGTGACTTGTCACTACAAGCCTGGAGAGATGCCAAGATGCTCCAACCAGTCACACGCTCCCAGAGGGCTTGGCCCCATGGCCATCTCTGCTTTTGGGATCCCATTTCCTTGTGGATCATTGTTGCTAATTTTGTTTTTGCTCTGTAGTAAAACATAAACAAAAATAAGAATTGCCACTTGTAAAGTTTAGAGTTCAGGGGTATTAGATATATGTGCAATGGTCATGCAGAGTCACCACTATCTGGTGCCGGGAACTTTTATCAGTCCTACCGGAAACCCCGTATTTGCTAAACAGCCAGCCCTGGCTCCCTACTCCTACAGTCCTTGGCATTTGCTCATCTGCTTTCTATCCTATGGATTTGCCTATTCCAGACATTTGAAATCATAATACAGTATGCAACCTCTCATGACCGACTTCTTTCCTTAAGTATCAGTGTGTGTGTGTGTGTGTGTGTGTGTGTGTGTGTGTGTTGATGTCCATGTGCCACAGCCTATGTGTGAAGACCAGAGGACAAGTATCAGGTGTGTGTGTGTGTGTGTGTGTGTGTGTGTGTGTGTGTGTTTTGATGTCCATGTGCCACAGCCTATGTGTGAAGACCAGAGGACAACAAGTACCAGGCTGGTGTGTGTGTGTGTGTGTGTGTGTGTGTGTGTGTGTGTGTGTGTGTGTGTGTGTGTTGATGTCCATGTGCCACAGCCTATGTGTGAAGACCAGAGGACAACTTTCGGGAGTCAGATCTTGGGGGGGAGCAAATTTAGGTTGTCAGGCATGGGGAGCAAGCACTGTCATCCATCCACTGAGCCATCATGTTGTAGGGTGTCTCTTTTGTATCTGAATAATATTACATTGCATGGCTCCATCCCATTTTGGTTATCTTCTGTTACTTTTTTGTCCGTTGTGTACTCAAACATAATGCTTGGTCCCCTCCCTCTAGTTCTACAATGATTTCTGCTACTTCATTTGAATAGTGATGCTTTACAGTATGTTTAGAGGTTAAACAGTATATAGCGTGTAAACTCACCCAAAGCACTTGACAATCATTGCTCAACACTGTTACTACCATCTAGTCATTAGAGTCACTCTATAACCTTAAGATCACGTGGATCCCTATGACCTCTCCTCTTCTGCCGTATTATCTCATTTAGTTTTACAATATACCTTAAGTGCAGCCAGGACTAGACAGCACCAGAGAGAAGATGATTAGATTTCAGAACAATGTTGAACTGCATCCCTCACTGGTTCCACATCTTTGGTGGTGGTGGTGGGGGGGAGCTAAAGGCATGGTTCCCACTATACAGCTGTAGTAAAGAGCTCCTGACCTGCATCTACAAAAAGCAGTCAGTGCCCAGTGGCTCTCCTTTTCCTCATATGTAGGCACTACCACTTCTCAAGTGTGTACTGTTGTTGTTTGGGCAAATAAAAGATAGCTGGTGTCAAAGTCTCTCATCGTTGTGTGACTTCTCAATCCAATCATTTTGATATTGGAGATGATGAGCTGCCACTAGCATACAGCAACACTACGAGAAACCCAAACCAGTCAGCTCAGATGGAAATGAGACCATGAGGAAGAGGTGAGGGAACCTTTACTGTGAGTTTGGTACAACCCACATTCTCGGTGAGGCAATGCAGGTATGAATAAGCAGCAGGTGCCTTTTATGCTGGGAAGACCAGGCATGGGGCAGTGAAATGGTGAACAGCGTGTCCGCACAAGCCCCACTACTAACTCCATCCTGAAGAGAAGAGATGAAGTCAGTGTGAGCCGAAGTCATCAGGAAAGGCTTCAGGGAAGACTCTGGAAGGATAAAGTAGGTTAGAAAAGGGCCCAGGGCCCCAGGTAAGGCAGAGACTGAACAGAGGAAGGAGTGTGGAGCTATAAAGTTGGTTTGCCTGAAGTAGAGAGTCTGGTTTGGAATGTAATTTCCACAGCCAGTAGGTCAAAAGACAGAGCACGAGTGCTGGAAGGAGGCTGGACAGGAAGACAGCATCTGCTGGAATGCTCAATAGAAGAGACTGAATGAAGCATGGAACAGGAAGCTCAGTCTAGCCGAAGCAGGGACCAGAACCAGGAAGGACGGCAGGGGGACACAAAGATGTTTCCATTCCAAGTTGTGCTTATTTCAGGAACTCCAGCGGGCTCAGAATCTGCATGCAGATCTGCCTCTCTCGACGTGGTGTCTTTTCCCTCCGTACTAACTGTCTTCTAACACAGACATGCAAATTTGCATTGCCTAGACAGGCTATGGACCTTGGCCCCATTGCCAGAACCTCTTGCAGTAGTTCCAGGTTCTGGAAAGGGAGTATGCCCTCTGGGAGTGGAGAAATGGACCAAAAGCTTGCCGGGTTGGCTTTATTAATGTTTTTCCTCCCTCAATACTCTTTAAGGCAATGGCTTTCAATGGGGTGGACATCACCTGGGCCGTGTTCCTCCCTGTTTTGTAGAGGGCAAAGGGCAGAATATTGAGAGGCTGGTATGTTTGGAAAGGCCCACATCATCACATCATCAATTGCTTTACACCTGAAGATGCAGCCTCTTGGTAACACTCTGATAAGTCACTCTAGCTTACCCTAGAGGAAAACCATGCCTGTTCTTATCTCCACACTTCTGAGATTCTGAGGGGGACACTATGAAGGAGACACTCTGGCTGTAGAGGAAGGCCTGGACATCCCTGTCTTCTTACCTGGGCTGGAACCTCACTTATCTTATTCCTCAAACACCACTACATGGGGTCAGAAGGGTTGGGTTGGGCACTGCCAGAGATGCTTTCTTAGCACCCACAAAGCTGTATTTGTGGCTCTTCATTTGCCAATTAGCACAGGCCTCCCCAGAGGCCTGGCAGGAAAGAGAGCATCCTCCTTTGTCCTCACAATCAAACACTATGCAACTTTCAGGAAGTCCTTGTCCCCTTAGCTCAGCTGAGGAGTAATAGACACAGTCAAAGTAAAAATCAGAAAGTGTGTTGAAGAAGCCATTGGGAGAAGCCAGGTGTAATGGTGCCTGCCTTTAATTCGAGTACTTGGGAGGTAGAGGCAGCCAGAGGCCTGGAGTTCCAGGACAGCCTGGTCTACACAGTGAGTTCCAGGACAGCCAGGGATACATTGTAAAACTCTGTCTTGAAAAAACAAACAAACAAACAAACAAACAAACAGAAAAGCCACTGGGAGGATGCTGTGCAGGATGCATCAGCACTTGCAGTGAGGGGAGAATATGGGGAGCATTACCATTGTTCTTTCTCTCCTCTTCAGGTTGTGGGAACTGAAGATGTGTTCAGAATAGGTCACTCCCCAACTTAAGTCACTCCATATGACAGCAAACAATGCTGTTTCTTCATGCTGCGCCTTGCCCTGGGTGATTCCAGCTGCTAAGCAGTATTTGACTTTATTTTGAGCACGGATGCAGAGGCAGGGGCCTTGTGAGTTTGGTTGTGTATGTAGAGACTACCACCTAGGCAACACTACCCATAAGGCCCAGACTGATAATTTGTTCACAACTGTAAATGGGCACAAAGTAGACTGAGACCATATGAGCACATGAGACTATTAAAATTATATCATCAGAATCAGACCTGAGAGCTTATTGAACATGCCAGACAAAGGAAGGGTACAACACCCTCACCTGGACTCAGTAAAGAAGAAGATGCCTAAGAAGATGATGATGACTACCTCTCCTGCCACGTGCCAAGGTGTCAACAAGCAGAGAACTTTCACTTGTCTCAGGAGCTCAGCTCAGTGCTTACTGCTAACATTGCCTTCCCAAATTCCCACCTGTGCATCCACAGTTCATTAGGCTGCACCTGGTCCAGCACCCCACCCTCCTAAGTCATAGCATCTTGCATCTTACCCGTATGGCCTCTATCAACCTACATCTCACCTCTGCAGCTCAGCTCAGGGCCACCAGCCACTCTCCAGCTGTGCTTAGCAATATCTTTAAAAATTTTTTTATTAATTTATTCATATTACATCTCAATGGTTATCCCTTCCCTTGTATCCTCCCATTCCTCCCTCCCTCCCATTTTCCCCTTACTCCCCCCTCCCATGACTGTGATTGAGGAGGACCTCCTCCCCCTGTATATGCTCATAGGGTATCAAGTCTCATCTTGGTAGCCTGCTATCCTTCCTCTGAGTGCCACCAGGTCTCCCCATCCAGGGGACATGGTCAAATACGGGGCACCAGAGTTCCTGTAAAAGTCAGTCCCCACTCTGCACTCAACTGTGGAGAATATCCTGTCCATTGGCTAGATCTGGTTAGGGATTTGAAGTTTACCTTAGCAATATCCACTTTGTACCTAAATCAGCTCTCTGCCTCTGCCTCCTGAACTCTTTAACTATCTTCCTTGAACTCTCGCGTGGCCTTGTTAACACTTTAATAGCCGTTCTGTAACATCTCTCTCTATTTAGGTGTGTGAGGTGTAGTATGCAATCTGATAATAGTTAGAATTGGAATAAAAGAACCCAAGTCTGCTGAAGGTTGACTATCAAGGTTGAGATGACTTAGCAAACTACAGTCAAAACAACCTGTGTAACTTGTAGGTTTATAGGTAGCCAATAAATTCTGGTATTGTGGAAATACACATCTGTGATTCTAACAGCACACTCACAACCAAGCCCACAGCTAGGATGAGAATCACTCTAATCTCTTTAATACCCAAGAATGTACTTATATGAGGGAAAGTTTATTTAGTTCATATTTCTGGAGGTCTCTGTCTAAAATTAGGTGGCCCCATTTCTGTGGATCTCTGATGGGGGTGTCAGATGGCAAGAGAAGGAATGATGGCAGAACAAATTCCAGACCACTTACCTCATGGCCAGGAAGCAAAAACAAGAGGAAGACACCATGATCCCACAATCCCCCTCAAGAGCATTCCCCGATAACTTAAGAGCATTTCTCCAAGCTCTGCCTCCTAAAATCTCCACTATTCACCAATACCGCCATAACTGCCACATTTCAGATCCAAACTACATCACCCCACTCCTGAGACCCAGAGGTTCATTTCCATCTTAGACTGCAAAAGGCCTTTGATCCACCACCAAGAATCTCATTAGTGCTTCAGCATTGCTTAAAAGTCTAAATCCAAAGTCTCCCCTGAGATGCAAGGCCAACTCAATAAGCGAGCCCCTGCAAAAACAAAAAAAGAAAGTTGCATACTTCCAAGATGTCAAGGCAGGCTAGCCACAGCATAAACATTCCTATATTAAAAGGGAGTGTTGTGGAAGTTTTGGTTTATGATATGTAAATATGTTTTTGTTTTAATCCCAGGTGTGGGATATGAGGGCTGCTCCAGTTTGTCCACAGCTGACTCATGAGAGGGCACGTGACCTTTGTCAACTGGGAACTGCCTCGTGTGGGGGCATGGTCTTTGCCAGTGGGAATAAATGCCAGACCCAGAGAAAGACTGGGTACTCAAAGAAGGAAGAAGAATGCTGCTGCTCCCCCATTGCTGCTCCTGGTTGTTGTTGATGCAGTTTGACGAGGAGTTGGAGATAGCCTGAAACAAGGATTGGACCTGTCCCAAGGAACCCGCTAAGCCTGAACAGCAGGAAGTATCCAAAGAGAAATACACCCCTTTCCTCCCAAACCTTCTTTCTCTCCTACCTGGTGTTGGCGTATTCAGAGGAATTGGGGTGGAGGAGAAAGAGACATAAGTAACCAAAATGAAAATAGATTTAAAACTTATGCCAATGAGGGAGGAACAGGAAATAGTGAGAGAGATTTTCTGAAAATAAGACAGGGTACACTCACTCTCCAAGCTCCATGGAATGTAGACTTTCAGAGCTTGAGCAACTCTGCTCAAATTCATAGGAATCTGCTAGTTGCAGTCTAAATGGCCACTCTTTGATTTTTTTTTAAAAAAATTGTTATCACATTTATTTACTTATTTTCTGTGTGCATGCACACATATATGTGCCATGGCACATTTGTAAAGGTCAGAGGACAGCTTTAAGGAGTCAATTCTCTCCTTCCATCATGTTGTCCTAGGGAGTGAACTCAAATTGTCAGGCTTGGTGGCAGGTGCTTTTATTGGCTGAGATGTGTAGCTGGCCTTAAATGACCTGTTTTTTCTTTCTTTTTCTTTTTCTTTTCTTTTTCTTTCTTTCTTTTTTTTCTTTTCTTTTCTTTTATTTTTTTGGTTTTTTTTGTTTGTTTTGTTTTTTGAGACAGGGTCTCTCTGTGTAGCCTTGACTGTCCTGGACTCACTTTGTAGACCAGGCTAGCCTGGAACTCACAGTGATCCACCTGCCTCTGCCTCCTGAGTGCTGGAATTAAAGGTGTGCTCCACCACTGCCCAGCCAGGGTGGTTTTTCTTATTGTCTATAGCTTCTATTAGCTGCCACCACACATTGTTGGCACCTCTGCCTCTCTGGGAATCTCCACTGCAATTTAGGTTCATGTTCTTCATTCTACACATTACTCTTGTAGGGGTCTCCTGCAGGGCCTTGAACCCCACCGCAAACTGCCTCCCCTACACTCTCCTTAGAAAACTGGTGGAAGCTTCCATGACCTTGTAACTCATATTCTTCAGGCCAGGAAAACCATATGGATGGTGCCAAAATCTTCTGCCAGTGCAAGCTATACTTGAACCTGCTTAAACTATGACTTCTGCAGGCACAGACATTTTCCAGATGAATATGTGAAGTGTATATGTGTTTGTGTGTGTCTGGGTGCGAGGGAGGAGGATCATGGGGCCATGCTGGGTGCGCAGGACACTGTATGACTCCTTTGAAATTATTCTGTCCTGAAAAGCTAATTTGTATTTCCACATCTCTGAGACAGCCATGGGTAGGGCACCTCTGCAGATTTCTGAGATGTCCTCAAGGCATCTTTCTATTGTTCTTCTCGCAAAGCACTTGGCTTCTCTTTATGGGTGCTAATCCTTTTGGCAGCCATGTCCTCACAAGGGCTCCTTTTCCTGCCAAGCCTACCATTTTTGTTTTTCTCCCTTTTGCTGCTCCTCATTCTCACTCAACTTGGCTGAGAACAGCCGGTAAAACCCATGCTTCAGCGTGAATATTTCATGGCTTTGAATTTCTCCCATCACATAAAACAGCCCATAATCTTTAAATGTGACCTTTCACACAGCATCAAAACAAGGACTAAATACAGCAAATGTTCCACCGTGCCACAAGAATGGTCTCTACTCTAACTCCCAAAAGAGTCTTCATTTACATCTGAAACCTCATCAGCCCAACTCTTACTGCCTATATTTCTCTCAATAGTCTAGTCTTCTGAGCCCATTAAAATTCTAAGATGCTAAAAAGCCTTTTCTTTTTTGTTAAGATAGGCAAGCGCTTTTACCACTGAGCTTTATCTCAGCCCCACCACTGAAAACATTTTAAGATTTCTCTCTCTTGCTTCTTTAAAGTCTCCTAAACCTCTCCATGATAAAAGAGTATACCCACACACTATCAAGTAGCTACAATAGCTACAATTAGCAACCCCACTTCTGGTACCAGTTTTCTATTAGCTTCCTATCACTACAAAACAACAATAATAACAAATCTAGAGATAATCTATATAGGAAAAGCCTTATTTAGCTTCTGGTTCTAGAGGATCTAGTTCAAGATTGGGTGAATTCATTGCTTTGGCCTCTGCTATGGCCACCAGATGCAGATGATGGGGAGTATATGATGGAGAAAAAACTATCTAATACAAGATCAAGAAGCCAAAGCAATAGGCAAGGACAGAGCCTTAAAATTCCCTTTCAGAGCAGGTCCTAATAAGCTAATGGTCTTTCACTAGGCATCACCTCTCCAAAGACCTACTACACTCCCTGCGTAGCCACACCTGCTAAGCCTTCATTTAATTCACGGGCCTTTAGAAAACACTCTGGACATAGACTATAACACCCCAGAAGAACATGATACAATCTTATTTTGCTTTTTTAGAAAAATTATTTATGAGGCAATTTTGGGACCAGTTTGGAGCAAGGCATGTTTCACCATGGTGACATATTAAAAACATGATTAGGCTGAAGGAAGAGAGGATGTGTTATTTAGATACATATTTATACATATTCCAGCTAACACTTATACAATCAGGAAATTGTTACTGCACCTTGACCCAGGATGAATTGATTGTCTCCATCTTCTTAATTAGTGGGTTATAAGGAGGGTGACGGGAAGAAGTCTCACTTTATCTGGTACCATCCCAGCTTATATCTGTCATGCCAGCCTAGTTATACAGACAGACTTACATAAGGCATAAAGGTAGCCTAAGTACAGAGAGGATATTACTGCCCAAACCACAAGCTAGTCAGGCAGGGTGGGACCCAAGGACTCAGCCCATGAAAGCCTGCACTGGGCCTCCTTTTTCTTTTTACTATGTGGCTTTGATTGTTGCCTTTTTTTCCTCTGGTAACTCATTGGAGGAGGGGCTTGTGCACTGTTTTCAGATGCTGATTTTAGTACCCTGACATCTGGTTACTGCCCTGTCACAGGCATTATGATGAATGTTGAACATCTCCTGTACCCATGTTATATAAGGAATGTCCCCCTATTATCCCTGATGCTGAATAAAGATGCTGAAGCATGTGTCTTGGCAGAAGAGAGGTAGGCAGAGCCAAGGTTCCCCAGCCTTGGGGTCTCTGAGGTACCATGAGAGGGAGAAGATACAGCAGGAGAGAAGGAAAAAGTAGCACTGTGGCTGGGTGGGATAGACTAAGAGCAGGAGGTCAGGGGAAGTGTGCCATGAGGACAGACTAATACAGAAGCTGCCACGGAGTCCTCAGATTGGCAAGCGATTGGATTTTATGTTTTAAGAGTAGTAGGATTAGAATAGCTCAGAATCTGCCCAGCATAGTGCCTACAGCTTAAAAATAAATCATAGTCTCTTTGTGTCAATCACTGGGGAGCGAGCTGGTTAAGGAAAACTGCGGCTATATTAATTTCCGGTGTTAATTAATATTTATAGAATAATTAATTCCTTCCACAGGAACTCTTTTCTTCAAGGCAGCATTTACACTATCCCTAAGTGGTACATTTGACAGTTTCTATTATTAGAGAGGCCAGGAGTTTCTTAGTTGCTAGGCTCTAGGAGATTACAGGAGGAACTTTAGGAAAAGGGGTAAAGTGGTATTACAGCCTTGCAGCCAAGGAATCCGAGGAAGATTGGAGGAAAAGTGCAGTTTTTAGACGAGGTAGAGGGGTGTGATTCCTTCAGGGCCCAGTACAATAAGTACCCCATTGCTTCCCGCCGTTCCTCTTCATCTAACAACCTGGTCATTATTTTATGATCCAAGGAAGAGCTCTGTTTCCCTCTCACTCCACACAGAAGAGGCCATCCATCCCGAAGTGGGAAATTGTTCTAGTGTGCTTTGCTTTTTCTTGCTCTAAAAAAAATACCATGACCAAAAGCAACTTGTAAAGGAAAGGGTTTGATTTAATAGTCCCAGGTCACAGTCTATCTTTGAGGGACAGCAAAGCAGGAGCTCAAACATGGTCTGACACAGAAACACTGCTTGTCTGCTCTCAGTTAACTTTTTTTTAAAATTTAATTTATTTTTTTGTTTAAGTAATTTATTCAGATTACATCTCAATTGTTATCCCCTCACTTGTATCTTCCAGTTCCCCTCTCCCTCCCTCTCTCACTCTATTCCCCTCCCCTAAGTCTGTGACAGAAGGGGACCTCCTCCCCCTCCATATGATCACAGCCTATCAGGTCTCATCCTGGTAACCTGTTTACCCTTCCTCTGAGTGCCACCAGGCCTCCCAACCAAGGGGAAGTGGTCAAATAGGGGGCACCAGAGTTCCTGTCAGAGTCAGTCCCCACTCTCCACATAGCTGTGGAGAATGTGCTGCCTATTGGCTAGATCTGAATGGGGGTCTAGGTTTATTGCATGCATTGCCTTTGGTTGGTACAGTAGTTTGAGCAGACCCCCTAGGTCCAGATCTGCCAGCCTTGATGGTGTTCTTGTAGGTTTCTAGGATCCTCTGGATCCTTCTATTTCCCCATTCTCCCATACCTCTCTCACCTGGAGTCCCAATAGGAAGTCCCAGCATCTATCCCAATCTCGTGGTAAGTGAAGACTTTCAGGGGATATCCCTGTTGGACTAGTGTCAAATTATAAATGAGTATATACCATGTGTATCTTTCTAGGTCTGGGTTAACTCACTCAGGATGATAATTTCTAGTTCCATCCATTTGCCTGCAAATTTCAGTTAACTTTCTTACAGAGCCCTAGGGATGGTACTGCCTGGGGTGGGCTCGTTCCTCTTATATCAATTAACAATCAAGACAAAGCCCCACAGACTTGATCCCAGGTGAATCTAGTTGGGACAATTTCCTCTTTGCAGGTATGTCAGGTTGACAATTAAAAACTAACCTTGACAGAGGCGGGGCTTGGGACAGGAAAGTCAAGCACTTCCTTTCCTGAGGGAAGTTGCAGCTCCCCAGAATGTGTGTGGTTTCAGGTGGGTCCTACTTTGCACATGTGTATAATGTCTATGATAAGGTCAATATGCTAAGACTCTCAAAGCAGAAGTCAAAGTAGCTGGCAGTAACTCCTACCTACTGAGGGAGACCCTATGGAAAAGAGTCACTTGTTTCCTCTTCCTTACCATAACTGTTATCTTTACCCCATGGACACACTGTGCCTCAAGTTCCAGTTTTTTTTTTTTTTAATGATTGAATTTTTTAAATTACTATTAATTTATTCAGATTACATCTCAATTGTTATCCCCTGCTTGTCTCCTCCCATTCCTCCCTCCCTTCCTCCCTCTTTCACCCTATTTCACTCCCCTAGGTCTGTGACACAAGGGGACCTCCTCCCCTACCATATGATCACAGCCTATCAAGTCTCATCTTGGTAAACTGCTTATTCTTTCTCTGAGTGCCACCAGGCCCCCCCACCAAGGAAAAGTGGTCAAATATGGAGCACCAGAGTTCATGTCAGAGTCAGTCCCTGCTCTCCACACAACTGTGGATAATGTCCTGTCCATTGGCTAGATCTGAGTAGGGCTTCAAGATTTACTGAATGTATTGTCCTTGTTTGGTGCAATTGTTGACTCTGTTTCTTAGCAATTAAACTTTATTATACAACCCAACTAGCTTATACAAGAAGGAAAAAGGTTAAAGGGACAAAAGAGTGAACCTTCCGGTAGCCGTTCCACGGGACGGGTCCTTAGGTGTCTCTCTGGCCCGCGTGCTGGTCCAGCCGGTCCGCTGCTCCCACGCTCTCTTGCCCAGCTGACTTTGTTGTTTTCTCTTCCCCAAATGCCTGAGTCATGTGGGAAGGACAGTCTCCTTCTCCCAGTGAGGGTCCATTAGAAAGACAATAGTCCAGGTGGGGTTCCCAGGTCTGCTTCCTGAATTCCAGACCCAGGATGGTTCCACTCAGTCTGTCACAAGGTATTCATGGGGTGCCCCAAGGGTAAAGCCCGCCAAGACTGCTCCCACCTGTGACAAGGCTTATTCTTTCCCACACGCAATAGTTAGAGCAGAGCCCCCTGGGTCCAGATCTGCCCATCATGATGTTCTTCTCATGGGTTTCTAGGACCCTCTGGATCCTTCTATTTCCCCATTCTCCCTTACTTCTCTCACCTAGAGTCCCAATAGGAGGTCTCCACATCTATCCCAATCTCGTGGTAAGTGAAGACTTTCGTAGGACATCTGTTTTGGACTAGTGTTCAATTATAAGTGAGTATATACCATGTGAGTCTTTCTCGGTCTGGGTTAACTCACTCAGTATGATCATTTCTAGTTCTATCCATTTGCTCTCAAATTTCAGGATTTCCTTGTTTTTATAGCTGAGTAATATTCCATAGTGAAGTTCCAGGATATATATATATTTAAGGTTTTTTTTGAGACAAGGTTTCTCTGTGCATCCTTGGCTGTCCTGGAGTCACTTTGTAGACCAGGCTGGCCTCAAATTCACAGCGATCCACCTGCCTCTGCCTCCTGAGTGCTAGGATTAAAGGCGTGTTGCCACCACGCCCAGCCCAAGTTCCAGGTTTTAACACAGGTCTCTTCAGCAATGACAATAGCAATAATGGCAGATGACAAACCGTCTGGGTCATTCATCTATCCATTTTTAGATGTTCTTTCCCTGGGCCTGAGGTGTGGGACTTACCACAGATGATGGAGGCATTCCTGGAAGAGAAGAAAGGTGAGTGTCCAAACCACATTCCCAGTCAAAGTGGAATAATACGGTGTTCTAAATGGCTACCTTTTCACTTATCTTTTACTGTAAATTCCTTGAAGGCAGGGTCCCTGTTTTTTACTTTGTGTAACCCCAGAGCTGGGAGCAGTATTTGGCACATATGCTGAATTCTCAGTAATTACTCGCAATTCCCAACAGGGCCCTGTTCTCTCCTCTTCCAGCTTGTCTTCTCTGCCTGGAACATCTTCCTTTGGCCCTTTGCCTAACTAACTCCTCCTCATCCTTATATGTTCTGCTCATTTGTCACCTCCCCGAGATGACACCTCCTGTGGCCTCCCCTCCTCCCCCAGTCCCAGCTGGATTAGATGTTCCTTCTCTGGATTGTCTAATCAGACAGGCAGGGCTGTCTCCCCTATTAAATAGAGGGGCTTCTGGAGGGCAACACGAGTCCCAGCACACAGTAGACTGTCGGTAAATATTTGCTGAATGGGTAAAGATGGCTTTGTGAGCAATGTCTGATTCTAGGCATAGATAAGGTGAGAAAGATAGTGATCAAGTTACTCGACCTTTTTTGAGATGGGACCAAGTGACCAGATCAGCTTCCACCAATATTGTAGCAAACTTACGGACTCTCTTTGAGACTCTGACATTCCTAAATGGGACTCATGACCTGCACCCACTTGTAGGTGCTGCCTGGATTTGGACCCTGGGATCAGTCCTTTGTTGTTCAGGAAGAATTTTGAGAAGCCAAGCTTCCTTATTTATTAAAAGGTATCTATGGGGTGTCTTGTCCTTGAGGCTACTCAGTCTGAAAGAGAATATGAATAGCTACAAAATACTCATCCACAAGAGCTGCCAACACAGCATGGATGGCCTACACAGGCAGGAAGCAACTCTGCTAGGGAAAAAAACCACAGCAGTGCTGCCCAGGGGTAGGCCTCGAGTGGTCCTTGAGGACTCTATGGCTGAAGATACCAAGGCAGTGGACTTTCGGGGCCTGTTTAGGAGGAAGAAGAGATGGCAGCTCTCTTAATTTTCAAAAAAGCCACATCCTTGTCCTCCTGATAAACACAAAACCTCAAATTTCCCTTACCACCCTCAACACACAGAGAATTAAATACTGTCAGTACAGAACAAAGCTAAGGTGTGGGAGAAAGCATTGGTCTCTCTGTTTGTATCCCTGCTCTGCCCCACGTCCAGCAGGTTCTTTTCCACCAGCATCCTGCTAATCAATCAAGGGTTTGGTGGAGTGGCACTGAACACAGGGTTTATGGAGGGGGAAGCAGCATGTGAGACTCAGGAGGGACACCTGCTGCCAGGGTGGGACATAAAGTACAGTTGATACCATCAAAATTGCTGTAGCTCCTGAATTAAATACAAATGGTGAGACTCCCAGTAAGTCTCACAGTCTGCTGCCCCAGTTTGAACAACCCTATGACCAGTCTTGTCTTATATAGGGCAGCTGAGGAAAGTTGAGGTTTTAAAAGTTATTTGTTAAAATTTGTTTGTGGAGTGTCATTCCCACAAGAGTACCTGACACGATAGTTTAGATAAGGCCTATCAGTGTAGCCGTAACGTTCTTGTATAATTCAAATGCTGATTTCTGTACCTCCCATATCTGGTTGCAATCCTTGTTCTGAGAATCTCCTGTCTCAGTGCTGTGTAAACACTGCTCCCCAATTGTCCCCTGATACGCCAATAAAGCAACTTACAGCCAATCACTGAGCATGGGAGAGAATAGGGCTGGACTTCCTGCCAGCCAGGGAAGGAGAAGTTAGAGGAGAAAGATGCGATTTAGCCACAGGCAAGTGTCCAAGAGGGACCAGGGGAGAGAGATTTCAGCAAGGAAAGCTACAAAGTGCACGTATCACTGGGATGCACACTGGGAGGAAGCCAAAATAGCTGAGGGTTAAGGGTTAGGATTAATTTAAGAACTGCTCAGTTCTTGTGCTGTGAAGCTTGTTAAAATAATATCTCTCAATTATTTGTGTGATAGCTGGGTTAAAAGATAAATTAAGAAAGAAACAAATTTTTAAAACTAACCACAACACATCAGAACTTTGGACACAGTACTGAGGGACTCCACTGAAGGAGAGGAAGATGCAGAGAAAGAGTCAGGTAAGGAGGGCTAGAGAGATTCTTCAGTAGGCAAGAACACTCAGTGTTCACACTGAGGATCTGGGTTCAGTTCCCAGGGAGTACTCCAGGAGGTTCATAACTTCCCGTATGCACACTTCCAGAAGATCTGATGTTTTCTCATTTCAAGAACACTTGCATGCCTGTGGTACACATAAACACATACACACACACACCTTTTTAAAAAGAGAATGGTTAAGGGATGGATAGGAGAGGGGAACACTGTTAACACTTGGAATGTATTAGATGTGGGGTCCTGGGAGCTCAGGAAACACTTTGTATACCTGGAGTCCCCAGTGAGAGTTGGAGTCCGATGGTGATGTAAACGCATAGAAATTTATTGAGCCAACGTACAGGGTCTGCCAACATCTTTTGAGCTGGAGACCTTGAGGAACAGAAGCATGGACTTTTTATACTCTTTACAGAAACAGAACTTAGCAAAGAAACTTGATTGGTTAATAGACTAGCATTGTGATGTTTTTAGTTGGGGAGGGGTAAGTATAATTTTGGGATGGTGAAAAATTTTAAACACAAGCTGTAACACAAACTGGCTGTCCTTGAGTCAAACTGGATTCTTTAAGGTTTCTCCTCTCTCTCTCTCTCTCTCTCTCTCTCTCTCTCTCTCTCTCTCTCTCTCTCTCACACACACACACACACACACACACACACACACTGATCTAATATTGCTGTCTGTCCTTGGTTCAAGCTGGATCCTACATAAGCTGGCTGTCCTTGAGTCAAGCTGGACCCTCCAGAAATTTACATGCTTTGGCCTTAATGGGGGTCCTTAAGGGAGGACTGGGTAGACCAACTTTTCTCAGACTTTGGCCTTAATGGGGGTCCTTAGAAAAGAGGGGGCTGGTTCCTTCAACTTCTCATTCATTCACCAGTAAGAAATGCTGGCTCTCCTATGTGCTAGGCATTATGATGAGTACTGGGGAGATAATAAAGGACAGTAAGAGAAACCTCTGACCTCTGTGGGTTTCTGCATTCTAGAAGGGGAAAGAGAATGGGTGGCAAACAAGTCAATGCACGGACAAGATAATTTCAGAAAGTGGTCCATGCTTTGATGACATTAGAGTGATGAGGTGGACAGAGATGAATACTCAGAGGTCCTATTACATAAGGAGGGATGGTGGAAGTGCCCCTGTGAGGTATCAGGAGAGATACATTCTAAATGATGCTTTAGCAGTGAGCCATGGGAAAGAGTGTTTAAGGCGCCAAGGCCAAACCACTTAAATGCCCCTCAGTTGAAGAATGGATAAAGAAACTGTGGTACATTTACACTATAGAATACTACTCAGCTATTAAAAACAAGATAATCCCGACATTTGTGGACAAATGGATGGGACTAGAAATGATCATACTGAGTGAGTTAACCCAGAAACAGAAAGACTCACATGGTATATACTCACTTATAATTGGGCACTAGCTCAAAAGGCATGTCCCACAAAAGTCTTCACTTACCAGGAGATTGGGAT
The DNA here is from genome assembly GCF_903995435.1 of Acomys russatus. Lineage (NCBI taxonomy): Eukaryota > Metazoa > Chordata > Mammalia > Rodentia > Muridae > Acomys > Acomys russatus. The sequence continues at coordinate 109,353,029 of NC_067137.1, read as the reverse complement.
AGATGTGAGGACATCCTACTGTGACTCTAGGTAAGAGAAATATAGGAGATGGGGAAATAGAAGGATCCAGAAGGTCCTAGAAACCTACAAGAAGAACATTCTGATGGGTGGATTGGGGCCCAGGGGGTCTGCTCAAACTATTGCACTAACCAAGGACAATACAATAGTAAACATGGAACCCCTACTCTGATCTAGCCAATGGACAGGACATTGTCCACAGTTATGTAGAGAGCAGGGACTGACTGTGACATGATCTCTGGTGCCCCATATTTGACCACCTTCCCTTGGTGGGGAGGCCTGGTGGCACTCAGAAAAAGAATAATCAGGCTACCAAGATGAGACTTGATAGCCTATGACCATAGAGTGGGGGAGGAGGTCCCCTCAGGGGGGAGGGGAATAGGGTGAAAACGGGAGGGAGGGAGGAATGGGAGGATACAAGTGATGGGATAACAATTGAGTTGTAATCTGAATAAATTAATAAAATTAAAATAAAAAAATTTTTTTACTTACACATTTTTTGGCCTGGTGTATGTGTATGTGTATTTAGGTGCATGCATCCATGAATACACTTGCAGAGGCAAAAGGGGCCATCAGGTGTGTTCTGCTCTATCACTTTCTGCTTTATTGCCTTGACACAGGGAGACAGGTGAAGCTGAGGTCCTGCATTTTGTGTTGGCTGGCGGGCCAGTGAGCTCCCAGGAACAGCCTTTGTCAAGTTTTTAACATGGGTCATGGGAGACAAACTTGGGTCCTCACGTTTGTATGCCAAGTACTTTACTGAATGATTCATGTCTTCAGCCCAGGTTACTTTATTGTTGTTTTTTAATTAAAAGGAGAATCATTGGCAACATCTCTGCTGTCAAGGTGATAGAGGTCTCTATTCTTCAGGAAGGAACACCAACACATATATTCTTCTGCTTCTTGCTGATGCTGTGACATCTGGGTCAGCACCTGGAAACGCACTCTTTTCTCTGTTTTTTTCTGTGAGATAAAGCACACTCTCTGATGTAGAGGAGATCTGCAGGCCCCTAAACACATCTCCAAGTGTGGACGGATGGGGCTTACAACACCTGCAGATCTCCAAGAGCTAAAGATGCAAAACTTCCATGTCTGTCCAAGTTCACCAAAGCATGTGCTCTGGATAATACAGGCAACTCTGAACATGAGCTTTCCTGGGGCCCTTGGGTCTGCCTTTAGTCAGTTTCCAGCCTTGAGTGGTAGGAGGGTGTGATTAATTGGCACCACCGAGCCTCTAAGCACTGATCTCCATCTTAGAGATGGAGCACAGTAAAGCCTGGGAGACATCTAACTACAGGATCATCACATGTTCCAAAGACTGGATGGTACTCCTGTGTCCTAAGAGAAGTTTCCTCTCATCAGGGGTGAGAAGAAGTAGAATTCCTTCTCAATAATGTCCTCGATGTAAGACCATAACAAGCTTCCTGCGACCACTTCTAAGGTCTCTTAAGTGCAAGCTCAAGAGGAACAGAATAAAAGAGAAGCAACTAGTCAGAGTGAAGAGTGGTGGCAACGCTCTAACACCCTCAGGCCCTGTAACTCTCTTGAGGGGAAAAGAGGGGCCAAGTTTGATGTTTTGCCTTAGACTTACTCCCAAATGGATGTTTGCACACTTGTGGGCAAGTAGACAAGCATCCTCTCTGTGCTCTTTCTATCACGATTACTTTCTTCTCTACCTTCCCAAATGTTAACCCATGGTGGTAGACCAAGGAATTGCTCCTCCCCCAGGTTGCCATATACCGATCCCTGTAACAGTGATTACGTCACTTGGTACCATGAAAGGCTCTTTGGAAAGGTGATTGAGGGTCTGAAGATAGGGAACTGATGGTGGGATTTCTGGGTGGGCCTAAGGTCATTGCAAGGAGGGCCAGAGAGAGGGGAGATGTGACAAGGTACGGAGACTATAAAAATGGTCCCTGAAGATGGAGAAAGGGCCATGATCCAAATAATGCAAGCGGTGTTTAGGAGGCAGAGGACAAAGAGGCTCTTTCCTAGAGTCTCCACACATATCACAGCCCTGATGAAAAGCTGATTTTAATCTGAAAGACCCAGTGTAGACATCTGATTTCAAAACATAAGGAAGCTGTGCTGTTTTAAGGCACTCTCTAAAGCCACGTATATAGGTGGTAGTTTTGTACAAATGCATAAGGAAATCTGCCTACCTGCTGAAGTCCTCTGTCTTCAGAAGGTATGTGTAAGCTTAGCACATGCATGTCGTATGATTGCATATTAATTAGTACACAGCCATTTGAATGTTAGCACTTGGCTGCCAGGCATTTTAGTTAGGGTTACTAACTAAAATACTATGACCAAAAGGAACTTGAGGGGGAAAGGGTTTATTTGGCTTACACTTCCATGTCATAGCCCATCATTGAGGAAATTCAGGACAGGAACTCAACCAGCACAGGGACCTGAAGGCAGGAGCATCAGTAGAGGCCATTGAGGAATGCTGCTTACTGGCTTGCTCTCCACGCCTTGCTCAGTTTGCTTTCTTTCTTCTTCTTCTTCTTCTTCTTCTTCTTCTTCTTCTTCTTTCTTCTTCTTCTTCTTCTTCTTTCTTCTTCTTCTTCTTCTTCTTCTTCTTCTTCTTCTTCTTCTTCTTCTTCTTCTTCTTCTTTTTGGTGTTTTTTCGAGACAGGGTTTCTCTGTGTTAGCCTTGGCTGTCCTGGACTTGCTTTGTAGACCAGGTTGGCCTCGAACTCACAGAGATCCACCTGCCTCTGCCTCCCGAGTGCTGGGAGTAAAGGCATGTGCCACCACGCTCAGCTTCAGTTTGCTTTCTTATAGAGGCCAGGACTACCAGCCCAGGGATGGTCTCACCACCAGGGCTGGGCCTTTCCTGGAAGTTTGGGGATAACCTGATCTTATGGAGGCATTTTCTCAGTTGAGTTTCTCTCCTCTCTGATGACTCTAGCTTGTGTTGTGTTGGTATAAAACTAGGCAGCACGTGTGAGATGGGCCTTCTGATTTCTTCCAAATGCTCCTTTCACTTTGGTGACATGAAATTCACTTAATTATATGTAACATAGAACAAGAATAATCTTTTTTTTTTTTTTTGAGACAGGGTCTCATGAAGCCTAGACTATGCCTCAAACTCACTTTGTGCTGAAGATGGCCTTGAACTCCTAATCCTCTTGCCTCTGTGCTAGGATTATAGACATTGCCACCATGTCTAGCTAGCACTTCCTTTAAATAAATTCACTTGAATGGATGAGAGAAAATTGCACTATTGTCCAACATTTCTTTCTTCCTGCGTCTCAGAAGAACTGGATACATCGTATGCAAAGACATGCCAATGCTTGCTGAGTGCTTCCCTAAAGTCTAAACTGTTTCCTCTAGGATTCCACTTTTCCACACTGGTCTCATGTTGATACTTGAAGCCTCTTTGGGGGAGTGACTGTTTAACAAGATGTTTAAAATGGAGAAATTGTTAAAAGTGATATTCTCTAAGCACTAACTTTAACTTAAAACATCAAACCGTGATCAAGGGCTGAAGACATTGCTCATCAGTTAAGAGCACTTGCTGTTACTGTTGAGGACCCAGGTTTGGTTCCTAGCACCTACGTGGCAGCTCACAGTCACCTGTAACTCCAGTTCCATGGCATTCCATGACCAATTGTCTGCCTAGTACCCATGGAGACAAGAGGAGGACATCAGATGCCCAGTAGTTGGAACCATCCCAGCAGCCACTGCGCCCCCCCCCCAATTTGCTGTTCTTTTGATGGGTAACCAAGGACTTTGAATGTATATCTACACACAGGAATCCATCCCAGATTGTTGTATATAAACCATCCAAATTTCATTGATAATCTCAAATTCTGGCCCCTGGACAATGGTATGAGTTTCCTCAAAAACTTAAGCATAGAATTACGACATGATCCAATAGTTCTAACTCTAGGGTAGATAGCCACAAGAACTGAAAGCAAGGACTCGAGCAGAAATGTGTTCACTGCAGTATTCATAACAACCTAGGAAGTTCAGCTGTTGGTTATTTGGCTGAAGGTCATCATTGATTGGCTGAGAAAGGTCTCACATAGTCTAGACTGGCTTCTAACTCACTATGTAGTGGAAGACGTTACATTCCTAAGCCTCCTGCCTCCACCTCCCTAGAGCCGCCACACCTAGTTACATGTGATGCTGGCTATGGAACCCAGGGCTTTCTTTGTGCATGCTAAGTAGGCACTCTACCACTGAGCTGTGTTTCCAGCCACCCATCTTCTTTTTTGACAACTGTTCCTTTAATCTTAGTTGTGGAGGTCAGGCTAAAATCTTTAAAGCATATTCATCACAGAAAGACAGGCTGTCCAATTTGGTGAATGAATAAATGAGAGGGTCGAGGGAGAACAGAACTCCAAGGCTGAGCTTCACTCTGGGAAAAACTGTTTCATTTTCCTTTCACAACAGCTCACCATAAAAGCTTAAGTTCCCAAAGTACCAGCTTTCATTTTTTAGGACAAAAGCAGGCCTTCAAGTCATTTACCAACAAATGCTGTTCAAAGTTATTAAATTTGGTTTTGAGGGGAATTTAATTAAATTGATAACTAGCCATTCAAAGTAGATTTTATTGACACTGATTCAAAATTTAAAAAATTAAAAATAAAAAACATTAAAACAACCAAACAGTTCATCTCTTAAAAGCCTGTCAATATTAATTGTACCAGAAAGACTGTAATCAGAGCCTATGTGTGTGTGTGTGTTGGGGGTGTGTGTCTGGCTTGTATTCTTTTTAAAAGTTATTTTAGAATGTAATCTTTCTGAAGCAAAAATCTTCCTGTGGTACCATCCTGCTTCAAAGCCCTCAGAGGCTCTCAGATCCTGAAGGTCACCTGTCATGGAGACATGGCACATGGACAGACTCTGTTCTGGCCCTCCGTGGCCTCCCTCATGGCCTCATTGCTTTGGAGCCCTGAGCTTTGGTGTTTCCGTGCTCTGACTGCTTCTCTGCATGACATGCTGACTCTGTGCCTTGCCTGTACCCACTCAGCCTGCAGTCTTGCCCACAGGCACTGACATGGACACAAAGTCTCCATTCCCTGAGTCTTCCATAACACAATCCTTCTATGGAAACCCTGCCCCCACAGAATCCACAGTGATGATCAGTGGGGCCTGAGACCCCAGAACCCTCCCAGGCTTCATTAGGAGACAACTGTTAGAACTGCCCAATAGCTTTCGTGACCGTTGCTTTTTATTTTTTATTTTTTTCTAATCAGGTAAATCCCTTTGTTTTGCTCAAATGCTGCTGTGTCTGGATTGTTCATTCAAGACTTCTAAACCCTTTAAACACAGTCTTCTCCAATCCACTCCTCATCCCCTAGATTTGAAGTGAGACATCCTACACACACACACACACACACACACACACACACACACTGCCTGTTCTAGAACAACTGGGCCTGAATTTTCTTTTGTGTTATTTGTACCTTTACGGTAAATGCCCCGAGCTTCTTCTGTGTGATACATGTGTGTCTCTTCCGGCTCTCCTAGCCTGACCTGGCTTTTCTCAGAATGACATTGCTGATGGGTAGTGTCTTACATGCAGCCCTTTCAGGAAATGTGCACTGCTGAAGATTTTCCTGGTACAAGTGTGCCTTTATGTCACCTTGTAGGTGGACAGATGTGTCCTCCTGATGTGAAGCCCCATCTCTGACAGCTGTTGGCCTCACCTGCCCACGGTTCCCAGAGGCTCACCATATTGACACAGCTGGGGCTATTACTTAAAGCCATGCTTCGGTGTGGTGAACATTACTAAAGGCTGCAAAATCCTTATCGTAAAAAATATGAGTTAATGAGTTATTTATTCATTCCTCTATTTTCAGAATATGGTGTTTTCAAATTGTTGATATAAAAAAATTGCTCCTGTGAACATTTGTATGTGAATCTCTGCCATTCGGTATGAAATGCACATGCTATGACAAGACAGAATGACAAAGCTGACACCATCAGTGTAAGAGTAAACCAGACTCTCTCAACCAAAGGAATTTCTCAAGGGACTGCTCTTGATCAGCAAGTTGAACAGGAGCTCTGTGCAGCCTTGACACTACAGTGTCATCAGTTTCCTGAAAGATCGTGGAATGTAAGGAGGATTCTTTGAAGCCGACCAGCACACACACAACGTCCCTGGAAACTAAGAATGCAGGTCACGTGTGCCTTCAGAGCGGCTCCTCCCATTGCATCATTTAGCTACAGGAATCAAGACACTCCAAGGACTTCTGATGATGAGTCTCCAGCATTTCTGATATATCTTATTATTTTAAGCATCGTGTTATTGAAATGGGCTTGATTATATAAAATAAACTATAGTCTATGGCATCAGATGGAATGACATCAACCCTGAAATGACTGGAAGTTTCGTCATGGAATAACCTTGGGCTGTTTTTCAGTTTTTGTTTTCCTCCTCCAGCCTTGTGCAATCCAAATGCATTCTTAATTTCTCCAACAGAGGCAATGGTTTATTCACAACAGCAGTCCTCGCCACCTTGCCCAGCATCTCACTTGGTTCTCGGAACAATCCTCCGAAGTACAAACAGCTATTTTTATTGTCCCAGTTTTATGGCTTCAGAAGCTTGGGTTCAATGATATAAAATGATTTCTGGTCTGTTTCCCAGCTTCCAGGCAGGCTGTGGCTAATGACTGAGATGCAGCTCTCAGATGGTGATGACAGAGCTGGTGTACTCCTCTCAGTCTCACCCAGTTCCACCCAGCAAATGGCAGTGTCCTGTCCAAGGAGTGTGCAAACACGGCAAGGCATCCATCCACAGGCACCAGACCACCTCTTAGGGGCTCTGAACTTGGCCTACTCCCCTACTTTCTGCAATGCTTTCGTGGAACTCACAAAATGTGCTCAATGGCTTTGTCGTCTCAAAAACGAGTGCTACGACACGAGGTTGGTCTTTGAGCAAAGTGACTCAAGAGCTAAAAAGGAAGAGAAGCTTCCTGCTCTTCTAGCTAAGTTAGAGATACTATCAGATTTCAGGGTTAATTTCTGTTACTGTCTCCAGGGGGAGGAAATCAGCATATTCTGATATTCAGTACTTCCTAGTCCTCGGATCCTTCCAGTTAACAAGCCCTACCATAACTGGAAAGTGCTCTATGCTCTGCTAAAGGTGAAAAGTAAACACAACCTAGCTACAAACCCTTCCATAGACAAAAGAGTGACCTACCTGCAAGATACACTGGTATAATAGTGGCACAAAGCTTATAGAAGCAACCAAGCAATACCTGATTTGAGTTAAGGCCCACTCCATGAGATGGAACCCATACCTAACACTGCTTGTGTGGCCAAGAACCTTAGACTAGATAGGCCAGGGATATAAGGAAAAACCAAATACTGCTGTTCTGCTAAAGAAATGTAGCAATAAAATGACTCCTAATGACATTCCCTATACCCATAGATCTGTGCCTTGCTCAGTCATCATCAGAGAAGCTTCCTCCTGTGGCATATGGGAACAAATACAGAGACCCACAGACAGAAAATATGCAGAGGGTGAGAGACCTTGGGATACTCAGCCCTAAAAAGGATGTCTCTATCAAATCCCTCTAGTCGCCAGGCTTGGTAGTATGTGCCTTTCATTCCAGCACTCCAGAGGCAGAGGGCCAGCCTGGTCTACAAAGGAAAACACTGTCTCAAAAAGAAAGAAAAGAAAAAAAAATCCCTTTAGTCAAAGCCCAGAGAACTCTCCAGAAGAGGAGAGGAAGTAGAAAGAGAGCAAGAGCCAGAGGAGATGGAAGACCAAGGGAACCAATGCCTGTTCCCCACATCAGTGCTGGCACAAATATGAACACACCGATACTGTGGCAGCCTGAGCAAGTCTGCACCAGATGGGGTCTAAGACCTGAAAGAAGTGAATACAGGCTTTCAGCCCTTACCCGGAAGCTATCTCCGATTGATAACTTGCAAATGAAAAGTTAGTTTTCTCCAAGGGAGTCTCACTGGGGAAGCGAGCCACTCTTATGGGTAGTCCTCATGGCCAGCAGTAGATGGCCAACAGAGAATGAACCCAGTAACATCTTTGGAGGTTCTTTGTCTCACAGTGCTAAGTCAGGGCATTTCCCCCACCTTAGAGATCCTTTATGTATATATTATGGCTTCTGGTTAGGTTTTGTGTGTGTGTGTGTGTGTGTGTGTGTGATTCCTGAGTGTGTGAATGAGTGTGTCTTTGTGTCTATATGCATTTCTTGTGTTTTTTGTTTCCTTTTCTTGTTTGTGTTGCCATATTCCAATTTGTTTGTTTGGTTTTGATCTCTCTTACTCCATTCCACTATTATCCCTTTGATGCCTGTTTGTTTCCTAACTAGAGACAGGGTGTGGGTACAGATAGGAGGGTAGATGGGGGGAGCTGGGAGGGGGAGGAGGTAGGAAACCATAGTCAGAATATATTGTATGGGGAAAAATCTGTTTTCAAAAGAAGAAAAGAAACAAGTCCTAACATAGTCAGCATTTTTTTTTTTTTTAAAGGAGGGGATTTCATTTTCAAATACAAATGAACACTAGAGAATATCACGGCATAATCAGATAAAGCCTCCAAAATGAAATAGAAAGACTACAATGAAGAGAAAAAAAAAATAAGCCAAATTAACAATTTTAGGGGACATGGTTGCTTCAAGGAAGGAAGCCTAAATCCAAGCAAATTGAACCACTTATGTTTTCAGAGTGACTCATAATGAAGATGTTTTGTCTACAAAAGAAGAAATGGGATGGATGACAGAGGACACAAAGAAGAGCTCATATTGATTAAAAACATGACCACTAAATTATAAAAGAACCACTGGGACTTTGGAAGATTTAAACTGTGCTGCTCTTCCAAAAACTAGAACTGAAAGCTAAGAGGTTTCCCCTCCGCCCCCCACCAGAATGGCTAACATAAAAAATTCAAGTGACACCACATGCTGGTGAGGATGTGGAGAAAGAGGAACACTCTTTCATTGCTGGTGGGAGTGCAAACTAGTACAACCACTTTGGAAATTATCGGGCACTATCTCAGAAAACTGGGAATAGGGCTTCCTCAAGACCCAGCTATTCCACTCCTTGGAATATACCGAGAAGATGCACCAGCACACAACAAGGACATATGTTCAACCATGTTCATAGCAGCCTTATTCATAATAGCCAGAACATGGAAACAGCCTAAGTGTCCCTCAGTAGAAGAATGGATAAAGAAACTGTGGTACATTTACACTATGGAATACTATTCAGCTATTAAAAACAAGGAATTCCCAAAATTTGTGGACAAATGGATTGAAATAGAAATGATCATAATGAGTGAGTTAACCCAGAAGCAGAAAGACTCAAATGGTATATACTCATTTACATCTGCATACTAGCCCAAGGGGCATGTCCCATGAAAGTCTTCACCTACCAGGAACGTGGGATAGATGTGAGGACATCCTATTGGGACTCTAGGTGAGAGAAATATGGGAGAATGGGGAAATAGAAGGATCCAGTGGGTCTTAGAAACCTACAAGAAGAACATCATGACAGGCAGATCTGGGCCCAGGGGTTCTGCTCAAACTATGGCACCAGCCAAGGACAATACATGCAGCAAACATTGAAACCCTACCCAGATCTAGGCAATGGATTCTTCACAGTTGAGTGGAGAGTGGGGACTGACTTTCACATGAACTCTGGTGCCCCATATTTGACCACGTCCCCTGGAAGGGGAGGCCTGATGGCACTCAAGGGAAGGATAGCAGGCTACCAAGAAGAGACTTGATACCCTATGAGCATATACAGGGGAGGAGGTCCTCCTCAGTCACAGTCATAGGGGAGGGGAATAGGGTAAGAGTATGAGGGAGGGAGGAATGAGAGGGGAGAAGGGATGGGATAACAATTGAGACTTAATATGAATGAATTAATAAATAAAATTTTTAAAAAAGTTTTTTTTAAGGTAAGAGAGCAAAACAAAACCAGAAAAAAAAAAAAAAAAAAAAAAAAGATGCCTGACAGTCACTGTTAGTAGAGTCAAAAAGAAAAATCAAGGCAGGATGAGATGTGGTGGCTCATACTTGTAATCCCAGCATTTGAGAGGGTGAGGTAGGGATGATAGCCTCAAGTTCCAGGTTAGCCTAGGCTTCATAGCAAGATCGCATCAAAAAAAAAAAAAAAAAAAAAAAAAAAAAAAAAAATTCCCAAACACCAAACCCAAACTAACAAACCAAGAATAGCAACAACAAAATGGCCAAGGAAGAGGAAGAAAGGGAAAAGAAGAGGAAAAGGAGGAGGGGGAAGAGGAAGAAGAGAAGGAGGAGGAGGGCAGGAGGAGAGGGGGAGGAGGAGGGGGAGGAGGAAGAGGAGGAGGAGGAGGGGGAGGAGGAAGAGGAGGAGGAGGAGGAAGATTATCTTCCAGCACTGATGACCAAATATCTTTACTAAAAAGACACAGAGCTGGTGGGGGAGGTGGGGAGTGGGAGTAGGGATCTAATTTGTTACACAATTTGATTTTTTTTAGACCATCAAAGATAAAGAAAACAATTGAAAAATTTACAATATAAAGAAAAGGTTATAAATAAAGGAATAAAAACAAAAGACTTCTCATTGACAACACTAGACTCTAGAGGCAATAAATAATGTGATATCTTTAGTATTCCAAGGGAAAATGACCTTTGATCTAGAATATGACAGTTAGCAAAAATATCAGCCAAGTGTGAGCATAGAGTAATGATCTTCTGGGATACAAACAGGGCTTGGAAATTGACCCACAACACACCAGTTCTTAGGAAGTTACTTGAAAACTTATTAGGGTAAAACCAGCGTATAACCTAAGAAAAAGGAAGAGGTGATCCAGGCAGACCTGAAATTGCTTCACGAAATCCATGATTGTCAGCTATGCCACGTGAGAATGGTGGGCCACAGCAGAGAGCGTTTCAAAGGCAAAGGAAGAAAACTGACTGGCTGAAGAAGCAGCAATTAATGGGCTACAATAAAGAAAACAGCAGCAAGATAAAAGGGATGGAGATATTAAATCAGGGGGGAAAACGTTCAATGAAATGAACAGCAGCCCTTACAGACATTTTGTCTCAACAGAGAACAGTATGTAGATTCATGACGACATGGATGCTAGTGAGTGATTTTCATTTGTTAAGGATACGAATGTGGACTAGTTAATTAAGGTTAAAAATAGAACCAATCCTTTCCATTTGAATACACAGCAGACACTGGGTGATAGACACGAAAGAGATCTGAAGGGAAGAGTGATGATGTTGCTTTTGTCTTAGAAAATGAAGAAGGAAGAAACTCTTCTCAGGACAAGGGATGGGGCTCAGCTGGTGGAGGGCTTGAAGCCCTAGTTTGATCTTGAGCACTGTATAAACTGGGTTCGTGATCCCAAAGGGAGCTGGAGAGGAGCCTGCGCTACAGGAGCTCCTTAGGAGGTGTGTGCCTTTAGTCCATGAAACAAGAAAGGTAGAAGTACATGAATGACACAAAATGTTTTTTGTTGTTGTTTGTTGGTTTTTTTTTTTTTTAGTGCACTAAATTTCACTTCCTGGAAGCAGGGCATCAGTACTTTATATATTGTCTGAATGGGTCCCCGTGTGGAAACTGAAGCGAAAAGAACAATCGACAATGGTGGAATTTTACTTGCAAATTAATTTCATGTAACATTTGTTTTAATTGTACAGGAAAAAAAGAAATGGGACAAAATTAGAAGGAATTGCTGAACTTAAGCTAAACATTTTTATGGCGCACAAAGTTACTGCTTCTCTTTGTGTGTACATATGACTTTGGGTGCACACTTTCCATGGAACATAAATTGAGGTCAGGGGACAGCCCTGGGTGCGAGTCCTCACCTTTTTCCTAGTTTGAGGTAGGATCTTGTTTTTGTTGTTGTTGTTGCTCGTGTCTATGTATGCCAGGCTAGCTGGCCCATGACCTTCTAAGACTGACCTGCCTCCCATCTTGCTGTAGGAACCCTGGGGTTGCACACTTACATTACTGTGTCCAGTTTTCCCACCAGTTCTGGGGTCGTGTAGTTAGGCGCTCTTGCTTGGCAAGCACGATACTCACTGAGCTATGTTCTTCCCTACCACGAAAATTCTTAAACTGTGACCTTTAAAGGTAAGAAAACCACTACAAATATCAATAAGAAATTGTAATCATACCTTCTTCAAAAAAGAACAAGCAAAAACAACCCCTCCAAACAAACAAACAAACAAACAAACAACAGACAAACCCCCAACCTCAAAACTGCAGTGCAGTGCATACACTGCCCTCCCCACTTTCCTTTTTAAAGATAGGTTCTCACTATTCACATTGGCTGGTCTGGAACTCTTTATGTAGCCCAGGATGACCTTGAACTCACAAGAAATCTACCTGCTTCTGCCTCCTGAATGCTGGGATCAAAGATGTGCACCATCAAGCTAGGTGCATTTCACTTTGGGGGTGAATTACTTCTCTGGCACCAAGAATGAATAAGGTTACATATTTAGGAGACTGTTCTCCTAATTTCTACATTTTTGTTTGTCATATAGTTATTCTTACACTGTAAATGTTTTTAATTTTCATTTTTAATTAAATCACAGATTCCACAGCTCCTAATGCTATATGTAAAATCAAAACTCATTTTCAGTATTTCTTTGGGATTGTCATTTCTTGGTTGACTGAATTTCCTCATAAAGAGCAGGTTTTTCCAATAACATGGAAACCTTGCATTTATTCATTCTCATGAATGACAGTTGGTGACCTTTATAACCAAGGGACAAGTTGGCAGAATATGAGTCACCAATCCCATCTTTATCTTATTAAATTTTGTAGAGTTTGCTTCACTGTCATTTAACATTATGTGTTAACTGGTTGTTGCTATTATTATTATTATTATTATTATTATTATTATTATTATTATTACTACTACTATTACTACTACTACTGAGGACCAACTGAGCTCTACCCCAGCCCCCACTCTTTTTTTTACTTTTTTTTTAATTGAAAAATAAAAATTTTCATATTACATCTCAATTGCTATCCCATCCCGTGCATCCTCCCATTCCTCCCTCCCTCCCGCTTTCACCCCATTCCCCTTCCCTATGAATGTGACTGAGGGGGACCTCCTCCCCCTGAATATGATCCTGGGGTATCAAGTCTCTTCTTGGTAGTCTGCTATCCTTCCTCCGAGTGCCATCGGGCCTCCCCATCAAGGGGATACGGCCAAATATGGGGCACCAGAGTTCGTGTGAAAGTCAGTCCCTACTCTCCACTTAACTGTGGAGAATGTCCTGTCCATTGGCTAGATCTGGGTAGGGGTTTAATGCTGACTGCACGTATTGTCCTTGGTTGGTGCCATAGATCGAGCAGAACCCCTGGGCCCAGATCCGCCCATCATAGTGTTCTTGTAGGTTTCTAGGACTCTCTGGATCCTTCCATTTCCCCATCTCCTATATTTCTCTCACCTAGAGTTCCAATAGGATGTCCTCACCTCTATCCCACTTTACTGGTAAGTGAAGACTTTCATGGGACTACGTTTCTCTTGTATGTTTTATTACTGATTACTCTGCAAACATTTCACCTAGACACATAGTGTGCGCCTTTTACCTGCTGACTCCAGCGAGGCGGCTTCTCCTGTTCTACCGTTCCAGTTATTCTCAGTGCTTTGCAAATGCCCATTATGCACAAGTTAGAACTCTATTGGACTATTTTCCTTGACTATCGCTTTTATTTCTTCGTGTTTTCCTGTAGTGTTCCATTGTGTTTTCACTGTGTTCATTCCAGGTTTGACTGAGTTGAAATGGCTTCTTCCCTCTCTGTCTCTCTCTGAGTTTTCTAGCTCAACTTCCCCCCCTTCTTTTGTTGTTCAAGAATTCTTTCTTTGTAACCCCAAAACTCCTGTTTGAGTTGTTTTTATTTTTCCTAATTCCAGAGAGAGGAAGCTTTGTAATTTTCTCCAGTGCCATGCAAAGTTATTTGTTAAATAGCATGGTCAAAGGAGGAAGAAGGATTTTGAGCCAGTTGACAGCTGCTTTCCATGAGCCACGTCTCTGAGATTGTCAGATGCTGATATGTGGAAGGCTACTGAAGTCCCTAACAAAACTCTGGCCCTTTGGTTATGGCTCACCCATTGCCTTCCCACCCTTCATCCTTCTATTTCCAGGAGATACTTGGCTAGAGGCCACAGATCACAGAAACAGGCAATTACACCCTGGTGCCTCCTTGATTTTTTGACCGTGGAGGTGAACTATGGCCTGCTCTAAGTTACTCCAAATTTTGTGAAACAGTGAGTTTCCTCTTATGGGTGACCCCTTTTTTCTCTTTGTTGGTTTGATTGTAAGATGATCTCAGGAAGTAGCCCTGGTTCTCTTGGAACTCGCTATGTAGATCAGGATAGCCTCAAACTCAGAGGTCTGTCTGTCTCTGCCTCCCATGATCCCTGAGACTAAAGGCATGTGCCGTCATGAACAACTTTCTGGTGGCTCCGTTTTAATAGGCAGCAGTTGACTCCACTCTGAATATAAATACAGAAGCAGAATGACTCGGCATCTTGTTTGTATACATAGACACCACCTGTCCAGCATGAATCACAAGGAACAGAATGATATTTATTCATGCAAGTAAAAAAAAGTTCATCTATGGTTTTTGTTTTTTTTTTTAAAGTAGATTGGGAACACATCAGAAAAAAAAAAAAAAAAAACCTAGGCCTGTGAACTTATGGAATATACCAGATCAATGAAGCATGCAGCAAAATCACCTGGACCCCATAAAATAAGGAACACCTAACACTGGAGTGGTCAGTGGCCCCACTGCTGTCACCTGGCCACCTGGTGCATGCATCAAGGGACCAATAGGCAGCAAACTGACTGTATCGGGGCTTCAGCTCAGCATCATCCTACTGCCTGAGGTGAGTCACACAAATTGCTATCCGTTCCATCCATCTGTCTCTACCCGGTCCTGTGCCTCTCCTCCACGTTTCTGAAGCCTCTGGAGACTGGCCTCTAGATGCTCTCAGCAGCTCTCCAGCTGCTAATTAGGCCTCCTAACCACCTCCAAGGTTCTTTCAGCATCTGTACCAGTTCCCTGACTCTGTCTCCAGAAAGGCCACTCTATGATTTTTGTAGACATTCTGTGTTTATGTGTGTGCACACACTTGTATTAATCTGTGAAATGTGATGTGTGATCTGAGAGTTAATATTAATAATTGAGACTGGAATAAAAGCATCTGTGACTGGGCTTGGGAGCTGCCTCAGCATTTTAGGGCATATTACACTCCCAGAGGACCTGAGTTCAGTTCCCAGCACCATGTTTGGTGGGCCACAACTGCCTGTAACCTCAGTCCTCCTTGGGTACTTTCACAAATGTGTGCATGCACATTCATATATGCAATTAAACAGCAGTAAACACTAAATCTAAAAAATAAAAGAGCCCATGATTGCCAAAGGCCATGCTTTCAAGGGAAATCAACATTACTTGGTAAACTGCACATGACGAAACTGACATAGTCTCTGAATTTATTGTTAATCAATAAACTCTAACATGTAGAAAGACATGAACATGTGTGCTTGTGTTGTTGGCAGTGTGCTCAGGACAGCCTTTCCTTATCACACTGGTGCTTCACAGAAATACTACTAGTCTCCATGGAGTCATGGTGGGTGTCAAGTCTCAATGTCCATTCCACGTGTACTGTCACTCCTATTAAAGTCAATATCCTTTTCTAGGTTGATTTTCGCTAGAGTCATACCACTATTACAAATGGAGAACCTGTACCATGTTCCTTAAATAGGAAGTAAACCAACCTTCCTTCCTTCCTTCTTTCCTTCCTTCCTTCCTTCCTTCCTTCTGTCTTCACTTTCTTTCTTTTTGAGACAGTGTCTCACTGGTAGCCCTGGCGTTCTGGTGCGGGATATTGTAGACAAGGATGGCCTTGGACTCAGACATATACCTGCTTTTTAAAACAAATGCAAGGAAGACAAAAAAAGATTCTGGCTAGACCTATTTCCTGCTGGAAGCCAAGCCGTTTCTTTGTTAGGAAGGAAGATTAGCATGGGTTATAGAAATACCAAAGGCTACTGGCATCACATTAAAATGTTCTACTTGATGTAATCACACTGAAAGACACCTAAACAAAATTGAACCGCTTTGAAAAATTACATTACTTAATATAGACAGATGACTGTCTCAAGCACCATCAAATCTTATTTCATCTTTCTTCAGCCTGTGACACTAGCACCCAAGGAGACATGTTTTCTACTCTAGGCAGGAGGCACTGTATGTCAGTGCTCAGCGTTATTAACTTTGCAGATTCTGGCAGGCATACTTTATGGTTTGTGGTTTGAGGTTCTCAGAGTTTTCCTGTTTCATTAAAAATATAGGGTGGCTCTCCCCTCTCCCACTACATTTTTGCTTTGTTTTGTTCCTGTTTTTTTTTTTTTTTTTAAACAGGGAGAGGGAAGGGAAAGAGTAAAACATCTTCTGTACCTCCCACCAGTAGTTGCAGATGTGACATGCATCCTGTGTGGCTTCGGACAGCTGAGTGCTACCTCTCAGAGGTGGGGGGCCAGCTCCCATACTTGGGTCTTCTGATTTAGTTTGGAACTCAGTACCTCGAGGTTGTCCCCTTATTGAGACTCCTTTACGTCTACGATGCCTCACAACATCCTGACTTCAGAAGAGAGACGACATAGGAGTCGCAGCAGAGAAAGGGGGCACCATTAATAAGAATTTGACACCTATTAACTGAGTTGCCCTCTAACCCTGTAGTTAGTCCCTTACACTGACTGGATCTATATCACACAACAAAGATCTGAGAGGGTCAAAAGAGCATAAAGATCTGATAATGCAATTTTTGACCTTTTGTTCAGGGTCTTGTGATGTAGCCCCAGCTCACTGTAATCGAGGCTGGTCTCCAACTCATAGAGATTCACCTGTTTCTGTCTCTTGAGTGCTAAGATTAAAGGTGTGAACCACCACACATGGCTGTTTTTTTTTTTTTTTGAAAGACAGTTTTGGTGGAGTTAAGGGGGGATGTGATATATTCTGCTTTGCATTATTGTGACCCAAATGACTGAGAGAAATGCTTTATAGCAGTAAAGATTTATTTCAGTTCGCAAGTGCAGTCCATTGTGGTAGAGAAAGCATGCAGGATAGCTTGGTGCGTGGTGGTGGGCATACCTACTGGGGACTGTTCACACTATAGCAGACCAGGGAGCAGGGAGTAGGCCAGGGAGCAGGGGTGGGGCTTACCTTCGAAGGCCCATGTGCAATGCTACATCCATCATCTGAGTGCCATCTCCGAGAGCAGTGGTTCTCAACCTTCCTAATGCTGCAACCCGTTAATACAGTTTCTCATGCTGTGGTGACCACCAACCATAAATTTATTTTTGTTGCTACTTCATTACTGTACTTTCGCTACTGTTACGAATCATAATGTAAATCTATGTCTTCTGATGGTCATAGGATATCCTGTAAATGGGTCACTCAACTCCCGCCCCAACACGAAAGGGATTGCAACCCACAGGCTGAGAACCATTGTCCTAAATGCTCCCCGGCTTCCCCCCAAAAGAGTACTACCTGTGGAGAACATGCATTTAAAAACATGAGTCTGTAGGGACAGTTGAGAGTTAAACTACTGCATCTTAATCTGATAGTTTTCACTAGTAAATCCCAGAGGTGTGGTGTTTCTTGCTTTCATTACCCAAGAGATGAGATTCATCAAATTGTAGTGGCTCACAGCAGGTCAGGACTCTCCTAAGCATCAGTTCCCATGCCAATAAAAGGGATGCAGCTGGTTTCCATGGAGCTACGTGGAATGGTACCATAGATGCCTACTCACAGCTCAGGAGTTGGGTAGAGACCTCCATTCCTGCATAGCAGAAAAGAAGGCATTTTCTTCTCAGTTATTATGCTCGGCCTTAGCTGAGAGCTGACGTGTGTGTGTGTGTGTGTGTGTGTGTGTGTGTGATATGTATAGGGGTCGGAGGACAATTTCAGGGGTCGGTTCTCATTTTCCACCTTGATGGAGTCAGGGTATCTTTGCTGTCATAATGGATAGCCAGCCTCGCCAGGGATTTTCTTGTCTGCCTCCCACCTTGCTACAGGAACACTGGAAATACAAATGTACACTGGCTTTGTGTAGGCTCTTGGAATGTGAGCTCACGCCCTCATGATTGTGCAACAAGTGCAACTCACTGAGCTTCACCCACATGCCCCCAGATCTTATTACTTATTTCTAGGTAATTCTAAAATTGCAGAAGAGTTGCAAAATTTGCCAAGCTTAGACATAGGATGGGTATCACCTTTAAACACAATGCTGTACTGAGTGACAGGAGAAGAGGCGGGGAAGGGGTGAATTGGGGAGTTGGGGGGACTTCGGAACACTTTGGAACAGCCATCGAGAGATATAAATACAGTGAGGCAGCTTTGATAATTGTTGGCCGGCACTGGAGTCTCAAATGGAGTTAAGAACCCTGAATCGAGGTCACTGTCTTCCTCTAGCAATTTACATTTCCCTTGGGGCTAGAGATCAGCAATGGGGCGACAACCTGCCTCAGATGAGTGACTCTGGGGCCTAAGTAAGAAACAAAGACAATGGAAAGTGGAGTGAATTGGTCACCTGGGGGGACATGATGGTGGTAATTCAGGAGCTGGCACTAACACAGGTGCACAGCCGAGCCTCCAGATCCAGTTACACGGGTGGGATCTTCACATGAAACACTTTTAAGAGGACAGAATATAAATACTTGAATAAGTAGCCCTGGGTGAGGCCGGAACTTCAGGGTTTTCCCAAAGGTCCCCCAAGTAAATATAATGTACCCACTGGCCAGATACTGTCTTAAGAACCTAGCTACAAAAGGACTGAAAATAGAAAAAAAAAGTTCTTCCTGTTTGCCCAAGAAGAGGAAATGAGATTGGTGAACATTAGGCAAGTTTCTTCAAAGTCCTGGTTAATCGTATTCATCTTTAAAGATTCAGAATTCAAAACAAAACAAAACAAAACAAAAACAAAACAAAAACAAAAAAAACAACCACTTCCATGCAAAGGCCTTCCAGCAACTCTAACCTAAACTAGGTACTCCTGATGCACCCCAATATAGCACACTGATTTCTGCTTATGGTGTGATCATAACGAAAAGCTTACAATTTCTTTGCGGGATTACCTAGAATTAATTTCTATTCTTAAACTGTAATCTTTATAAAGAGCAAGGAAGTTCCCTTAACATCTACCACAGCAACTGGCACATAATGGGTGTGAAAGTGTTGAACAAGCAACTGAACAATTGCACACCGCCATTGCTTGGCTCCATATAGCACAGTTAAGTATGCAGTCACAGTGTAGAGGAGCAAGCACGCCAGGCAGGCTAACCCAGGGCGCTGTGGCAGCGAGCTAATGGGGGCATTTCAGACATCTCTGTACCACTGCCCGGCTTCTGTTTGCTCGTTCATGGTAACTTGATGCAGGAATCTGCCAACTATTGAGACCAAATATAGACCATGGTCTATTTTTTTAAGAGTCCCATGAACTAAGGACGGATTTTGTATTTTTAAATGATTGAAAAGACATTAAAACAATAATGTGTCATGACATGTGAAATTCCAATTCCAATATCCATTGAAACATCATATGGGGACACAGGCATTTGTTACTGTCTCTGCCTGCTTTCCAGCGGAGTTGAGCAATTATAAATAAGAGCATATGGCTCACAAGGCCTTGAATTTGCTATCTGGCCTCTAAGAGGAAAACAGTTTGCTGCTCCCTCACCTAATCCATGCTCTATTTAGAACATAATTTTTCTATTATTTATGCTCAAGTCTCTTTTCTCATTATCATCTATTTCTGCCACCAGAAATTAAGCCGTCAGTGCTATACTGGCAGAAGATTCTTTCTGTGTGAATTCTCTCTTCCCTTCAGTCTGAGAAGGACTTTGCTGTTCTAACTAGCATATGGGGCTTCTCATGTATCAAATACACTCTGAAGTTCAACAGAGCACCCACGATTCCCCATTGTCTTACTGGCACGATTCATCTTCCTTCTCAGTTTGACTGGATTTAGAACCACCCAGGAGACACACCTGTGGGTGTCTCTTTAATGGTGTCTCCGGGGAGGTTGACCAGGAAAGACCCCAGCCATGCTGGGAGTCCCATCCCAAGTGCTGGGGTCCTGGACTCATTAAAAAGGAGGATAGCTGCTGTGGCTCATTTCTGTCTGTTTCCGACTAGAGGCATGATGTGACCAGTGGTCTCTCGTTCCAGCCTCAATGATTCACCCCTCCATGATACACTCTTAAAATATGAGCCAAAAACCCGTCTCTCTCTCTCTCTCTCTCTCTCTCTCTCTCTCTCTCTCTCTCTGTCTCTCTCTCTCTCCCTCTCTCTTGTTCTTTAGGAAAAAAGAATGTGCCGGGTGGTGGTGGTGCACACCTTTAATCCCAGCACTTGGGAGGCAGAGGCAGGTGAATCGCTGTGAGTTTGAGGCCAGCCTGGTCTACCAAGTGAGTCCAGGACAGCTGAGAAACCCTGTCTCAAACTCCCTCCCCCCAAAAAAAAGTAAAGAGAAAAGAAAAAAGAATGCTTTCGTCTTGGAAGAACAAGATGAGATGCATACTTTACATTTGAGGACAGTGACAGTCTAAGCAAGTGTTCTTAATATTGAGGGTGGAAGGCTGGGCGTGGCGGCGCACACCTTTAATTCTAGTACTTGGGAGGCAGAGGCAGGCAGATCACTGTGAGTTCGAGGCCAGCCTGGTCTACAAATCAAGTCCAGGATAGCCAAGGCTACACAGAGACACTCTGTCTCGAAAAACAACGCCCCCCTCAAAATTGAGGGTGGAATGTCCCCTTTGTGCATTTAGGTTATCTGTTACAGACCCAGCAGACAGTTTTTTGGGGACCTACAACCAGCTAGTCTCTTTAGGACACCTATCCACCTATTCAGTCTAGCAGGTGTTTGACAGCCCTGTCATTTTTGAAGCATCCTGGCTCCCGAGACACTAAAAAGGCACACTGTTACGGCTGTCAAGTTAGTAGCAGTTAAAGAGGGTTTGTTTCCCCAGATTTAGAGCTCTGCTGCTTGCCTGACATAACAGATCCATCTGGAATTAAGTGCTGCTTCTAGATGGACCAGGCTGAGTGAGCTGGACATACGAGAAACAGCCTGTAACGTAGCCAGAGAACAAAGCAGAAAGTCCATTCTTTCTTTAGGTTGCTTTTGCCAAGGTGTTTTCTTACAAGGAGAAAAGCAAAGATACACTCACCTTGTCTACTCAGCTGTTTGCCTTGCTCTTCCATTAGCCTACCCATCACTTCACCCACCAGCCCTGCTTGAGACCCAGAGCTGGGTTCAGTTACCTCCGTGTGAAATGTCTGCCTTGGTTTTTTTTTTTTTTTTTTTTTTACTTGTCCTTTAAATTGGCAATCCAGATTTCCTCCTTGCCCTAAAAGCCTTGAGAATATTTGTTGCCATATGTGCGGTTCTCCAATGCTTTATACGGCTCTACAGTTTGGTTTAAATTCTTTTTATTTGTTTGTTTGCTTATTTTTAATTTTTATTTATTTATTTATTGTTTAAATTCTTTATCACACCCTTTGCGTCTGGTAATCATGAAAAAAAAATAACTTGGGATAAGGATATAACTTAATTGGTAGAATGCTTGCCTAGCATTCATAAAGCCCAGAGTTCAACCTCCAGCACTACATAAACACGGTATGGTGGCACCTGCCACCAATTTCAGCACTGGGAGGTGGTGGCAGAAGGACCTTCTGATCAAGGTTGTACTGAGCTTCAAATATGAAAAAAACAAAATTTCCCCCACAATTCTTCATCGCGATCCAGAACCTTAACTTTCTCTGTGTATGAATTACCTGTA
Organism: Acomys russatus; assembly: GCF_903995435.1. Classification (NCBI taxonomy): domain Eukaryota; kingdom Metazoa; phylum Chordata; class Mammalia; order Rodentia; family Muridae; genus Acomys; species Acomys russatus. The sequence goes on along the minus strand of NC_067137.1, from coordinate 109,331,231 downwards.
TTTATTTTTTAAATTAAATTAAATTCAATTTTATGTTTATTGTTGTAAGAGTGTCAGGTTCTTTGGAACTAGAATTACAGACAGTTGGTGAGCTGCCATGTGGGTGCTGGGAAATTGAACCCAGGTCCTTTGGAAGAGCAGACAGTGCTCTTAACCCCTGAGCCATCTCTCCAGCCTTACTGTAATTAATTTTAAAAAACTTACTCTTGCGTGTGAGAACGTGTGGGTGATGCGTGCCAGAAAGCTTGTGTTGAGGTCGGAGGGCAACCTGTTGGCTCTCTCCTTCCAATATACGGGGAATCACACTGCGGTTTGGCCGCAAACACTTTTATCCACAGAACTATCTCGCCAGCCCCTACCTGTATTTAAACAGAAAACCCACTTAATTTAGTGCCGAGGACGAGGCATCTTCCAGGCGGTCCCACGTTTGCGGATCGCTTGCCTAAGACCTTCAGACGCGCGCGCGCGCAAACACGTGGGTGACAAGCGCTTCGCTCCAGGACCCTCTTTTGTCCACGGTGATTGGCGGACCAAGCGGTCCAATCGTCTTTCCCCGCCTCTTTCCGCAGTAGCCAATCAGAGGTCCGGAGTGCCTCCTGACTACTAGACACTGTTTACTAACAGATCGAAGCTGGGGAATAAGGGGTGTGACCATTCTGGGGAGGTCAGGAGAGGGAAGGCCTTGCCCGCGCGTGCGCACCAAGGCCAGTGGGTGGGGCCGAGGCTTGGCTCTTGCCAATCGGAGCGTCCGCGCTCCTCCCTCTCCTGCCTCCCCGCCAAGCAACAACAATTCGAGCGGCGGGGCGGGGCGACCCGTGAAACGTCAGAGCCGGCCGCCCAATGGGAACGGGCGCTGGCAGACACGCGCGCGCGCCGCGCCCAATAGCGCTGGGGCCTCGGGGGCGGTCCCCTTGGCTGGCTGTGGGCGGAGCGGCCAGGCGGAGGAGGTGGAGGCGCAGGGCGCGGGGTTGCGCCGTACTAGCGGTGCCCGCAGAGGGGAGGAGGCGGGGGAGCTCCGCGGCCAGAGCGGGAAAGAGACTCGCCTCAGTGTCGGAGTTGTGGCGCTGCCGCAGCTCGGATCCTGGTGCTGTGGGGAAACGGGCGCCTGCTGTCCCATCAGGTTCCCATCGAAGCGACCCGTGCGATCGGAAAGAGGGTGAAGATGGAGGGGGAGGGCGGCGGCGGCGGCGGCGGCGCGGGCACTAGCGGGGACAGCGGCGGCGAGCAGCTCCTTACTGTCAAGCACGAGCTGCGGACCGGTGAGCGACCCCGCCCTCTGCCGGCAGGGCCAGCCGCGGAGGCGCGCCCGAGAGCCGCAGGATCGCGCGCGCAGGCCAAGGGGGGCGCGGACTGGGGGGACGGCTCCCGGGTGGGGCTTTGTGGACATGAGCGAGTCAAGGGGGTCCTGGAGGGCTCTGGGTACGGGGCGAATAGTTTGCTCCTGCTGGCCCCCCCCAATATCGGGCTCGGTCTGGAAAGATGCCTTCATGTTCATGTCCCCCCCTTCATGCACAGGTGACACATCTGTCACTACACGCTGTCTCGAGCGAAACATGTTCTCGGCGTTAGCTTGAACTCACTTTACCGTGCATCTCTGCCTACTGTGGTCCAGGTGTGAGGAGGTGTGTGTGTGTGTGTGTGTGTGTGTGTGTGTGCGTGCGTACACACAAGTACGTGTACGTGTGCACACCATCCCTAAGGGACAGCTATCCTCCGACCGATACATGAGGGGTAGTTGGTCCCGGCTTAGTCTCTGGTGATGTTAAGAGGCTTCACGGTCTTCTGGGATTGAGTCCTTTCTTTTAGAGTTATGAAGTACTATACTCGCCTTGATTTTTTTTTTTTTTTTCGGCGTCTTTTGGGAAGCAGGCTCTATAGATGTAAAAAAGTTCTAGGTGAAAGGCTTCACTGGGCGACTTCAGCGCGCACATCTCCGCTGCTGGAGATCAGTAAAGATGTGTGTGTGCAAAGATTTTTACTTATTGGATTGCTTTTTCATTGTGTTTAGTCGGGGGCTTATTTTGGGAAATTCTTATCTGGACCAATTGGTACAGTTTCGGTCTCCCTCATCCCCATGGGATCAGATCTCCCCTTACACTTAAACATTTCTGAACGTCCAATGCAGTTTAAAGACTCTCTGTTGATAGTCTCAGTGGTATAAGATTATTGACACTTAAGTCTGGCATATTGAAGGACTCTTGTATTAAGTAGATCCAAAAGGTAAGTGGTGGGTTCCAGGTTTAAGCCCTGTCCTCTTTGCTTTTATTTGGGACAGATTGAAACAGATTGTAAAGTTATCTGTGGTCCACAGTTCATTAGTTTTTGCCATTTTTAAAGAGATTGCTCATTAGGATTCCTTTGGGTGCCAGTCTTATGACTTAGGGTAAGCTGTCAAATCTGTGGTTTCTCAAGTTATCAGTTTTAAGCACTGCAGTTTTAATCGTTCTCTTTAATGTATCTTGAGCAGGTTAGTCCATAACCTGTAAAGATTCCCTTGGCTGAGCTTTTCCCTCTAAATTTAATCAACGACTGATGTTTTCAACAGGCTTTTAAGTCATTTTCTGAGTATACATTTCCAGTACTAATTTCTAGTTTACACCAGGTGCACTGTCACATGCTTTCTAGAGTGAGGATTTTGATCCCCCCCCCATCTTACATAATGATTCCTTGCTGTAAGTGTGGAATCATACAGTACAGCAAATGCTACCTGAAGTCTCACACTCTCAGCCACTGATCATGGTGTAACAAGCAGGTTTTTTTGCTCTAGAACCAAGGGGCAATCTACGTGTTAGTAGTCAGCCAACTGCTCAGTTTCTGGATTTTGCAAACAAAGCTATTGCTGTATAAAACAGTGAGGACTGTTTTAGTCCCCTTCTTGACTAACTGTGTGAATAGTCAAGTTTTCCTTTAGAAAATTTTCCAATGGATGATGAGACTATGCTGGACTCACTAGTAATGTCAAAGTAAAGGAACAGTCATTTAAATTCATTGCTAAACAATGAACATCTGATCAGATGTAATAGTCAAAAACACTGTTAAAATGTAACTTGAGTCACTCGTCCATCAACAGCCAACTGTGCTCCTCTTAGCACATGGTGCCGTAATAGGTGCTATAGAGCCATGTGAGCTGATGAGGTCATTTCTCGGGTTGGGAGTTGATGATTGTATTGTATGCCATAGGATGAATGAAGATGCAATTAGAAGCTCAGTGAGAGGACTTGGAAATGGCTCCGTTATGAGCTGAATAGCAGGGTATGCCTGGACATGGAGTTGGAAGACAGAGCGATGAATACTAGCTCTGCTACTTAGTCATTGCGCTCTTCCAGCCTTACTTCTTTACATCTATAAAATGTGAAAATTGAATGAGACACTGTTAGGAAAATGTCAGTCAGGTTATTTGGCACATAGTAGGCAATAGGAAATGTTGGTTGAATGAAAATCTAAAAAAATTACTCCATAATCAGATCTTACTGTAAAATGTATGAATTAATCTAGTGTACCTGGAAAACAAACTAAGTCACTGAGTGGTTAGCCATTATCACATGACCTGGCTTTTATCTTTTTCTATAAGCGTCTTTGGCTTCTCAATCCTATTTAGCAGCTTGTACATACCTTCCCCATCAAAACACATAGTACTGTAATAATTCATTTACCTGGGGTTGAAGAGATGCCTCTGTGGGGTAACGTACCTGCCATGCGAATTTGAAGACCTGAGTTTGAATCCTTACGACCCACAAAACTCTGGATATAGTACTGTATCTGTAACCCTAGTGCTTGTACAGCACCACGAGAGCTGGAGGCAGAATCTGAGTTTCTAGAAGCTTGTTGGCCAGGCAGCCTGGTGTACACAGTGGGGAAGAGCACACGAGCCCTGTCTTAACAGAGTGGAACGTGAGGATGGATACAGTGGCATGTGTGTGTGCTCACACACACACACACACACACACACACACACTTGCTTGTCTCCTCTCCTCTCTCTCTCTCTCTCTCTCTCTCACACACACACACACACACACACACACACACACACACACCTGTCTATCTGTCCATGTCAGATAGTCAGATAGTAAAGTCCTTGAAGGCAGAACCTTTTTTTTTTTTTTTTTTTGGTCTATTTGCAGCCTGTGGAATGTGGTAGATGTTCAAATATTTGTTGAGTGAATTCAATTTTGGAAGAAAAATAAGGGTAAGGTTTACAGATGTTAGGTCTTGGTAAATTGATGACAATAACTATAAGAGCTGGAGCTTGAAGAATTCAAGATCAAACAAGTCAATTAAACATAAACTCTTGAGTACTTTCTGTTTTCTGGTTGAAGGTACCAAAGATGATTATGAAAATGTTCTGTGTCTAGCTGTAGAGGAAGAGACCATATAAACCAATAATCAGGATATGTATAAAGGCAGCAAAAGAAAGGTAAAGCAGTTAGCCTTTAAATAGTCAAATGTAACTGTTGAACACAAGTGAAAAATGAGATTGTTACTTACTCATTTATTCAACAAATATTTTGTCACCTCTTATGTAGTGAATGCTGTTTTAACTGCTGTGATTAATAGTGTGGCTTTGCCACTGGAAAGACGGGTCTGAGGAATCACTAGCACCAGACTTCACATTGTCTCTGCTGCACCTTAAATCTCTTCTAGTCCATGTGCCAAGTTTCTTCCCCGCTGTCCAGTTTCCCTCCAGGAAATAGAAAATGGACAGCATTGAAGTTCTACATTTTATGGCTTCAACTATTGAAAGACACCATCCTTTTGTCAGTTTCAGTTAAATTTTGAGAGATGGTCTTTATTGGCTTAGTTCTGATCAGGTGTCTGCTTTTGATTCGTTTAATTAAGACTAGGTGATAGGATCATGGCCTACTAACATGCCAGCAACTACAGCAAACCCATGGATAAACTAACCGTTTAGAGGAGGATGGGCTGCTTGAAAGATAATTCATTAGATTCTGTCTTTGGGAGACTGCCTATCATTAGGGAGAGGGTTGCAGAAGGTAATCTATTGTGTAGTAACAATGGAAACTCTAATGGCGTATAGACTGTGACTTCTGTTTGTTAGGCATGTGTGAATTGCTTAGTTGATGGTTCTGACTCAGACCCTCATCTTGGAGAATTTTCATGAGGCCCCATCCTTAGATGAAGAGCTAGGAAATTAATGATTGTTTCAGAGAGGGGAGAATCAGTCTTCCCCAGGGAGATGACCCCCCTAATCTAATACTAGCAGTTAGCTCTAAATTCATATACATATGAGCAATACTAAGTGGAGTCAGCAGGTTGCATTTCTAGATTTATGTATATATCTGTAGCAATAGTAATTAAAGAAAAAGGGGCGTACGCTTTTAATCTCACCACTCGGGGAGGCAGAGGCAGGCAGATCGCTGTGAGTTTGAAGCCAGCCTGGTCTAAAAAAGCACGTTCAGGACAGCCAAGGCGACACAGAGAAACCCTGTCTTGAAAAAACAAATGAAAAGAAAAGAAAAAAGGGATCCCAGGTTTGAGGGAGCAAGGCAAGAGGTACAGGAAAGTTGGAGGAAGAAAAGGGATGGGAAGATGGATGATAGATATAATATACATATATGAAATTTTAAAAATAAAATTAAAAGCCTCCAAAATAGTTAAGATGCTACCCAGAGCTACAGTCAGCTGAACTTACCTAGGGCTGGTGACTCCCTTGAAAGACTGCTATTCATGTGTGCTTGGCAGGCTGTATCCAGTTCCTGTCTCTGGGCCTTTTCATAAAGGAAAGACACAGAAGCTGGCTTCTCCCCAAAAGAGGATTCAAGAGAGCAAGGTGCAATCTACATGTTGCTTTTGTTAAATAGCTTTATCTAAGGTATACAATTTACATACCATACAATCCCTTTAAAGTATGGAACAAATTGTAGCATAGTTACAGAGATAAAACCATCAAAGTAATTTAAAACATTTTTCTCAACCTATAAAGAAACTTCATCCCCATTTACATTAGTCGTCCTGCATTCCTACTCTCCAGGGCTAGCCATTAATCTGTTTTCTGTCTATACATTTGCCCATTATTTTATTATAGTATAGTTGTGCATTTTTGTAGCTCTATTTTTTCACCAGAATTATTACTAAGATCCATCCACAATATGACAATTTTTTTGTTGACAAATTGTATTTCCTTGTATTAGATAGATCATACTTTGTTTACCCATTCGGTTGATTGACATTTGGGTTATTTCTACCTTTTGTAACCACAGATATATAGATTTTTTTTTTTTTTTTTTTTTTTTTTTTTTTTTTTTAGGTTCTCAACTTTATTCCATTGGTCTATATGTCTCTCTTTAGTACCATAAAACTGCAAGCTACAAACTTGGTTTTGAAGTTGGAAAGCATACATCTTCCAACTTTCTCCTTTCCAAGAGTGTCTTGGTTATTTTGGGTCCCTTGATTTTCCATATGAATTTAGCATGAGCCTGTCAGTTTCTTCAAAGAAGCTATTTGGGTGATGTTCTGATATAGATTGCACTGACTTAATGGATTAGTTTTGAGAGTGTTGGCATCTTAGCAGTGTTAAATCTGGTCCATGAACATGGGATGTCTTTCTGCTTGTGTCGCTCTTCTTTCATTTACTGGACAGTGTTTTTTGTTGTTTCCAGAATGTAAGTTTGTCCTTCTTTTGTTCAATTTATTCCTAAATATTTCATTTTTTGGTGCATAATAATATAATTGTAATGAAATCATTTTCTTTTATTTTTGGAATGTTAATTGTGTCTAGAGATCTATTGTGTCCTACAACCTTGCTGACAAGGTTTCTCTGTGTCTTGTCCTGCCTGGACTCTCTTTGTAGACCAGGCTGGCCTCAAACTCAACAGCAATTTGCCTGCCTCTGCCTCCCTGAGTGCTGGGATTACAGGCATGTGCCACTACGTCCAGCTTGTCTTAGTATTTTTATTCACTAGATTATATTGTGATTATCTTTATATACATATTTACCTATATATAGTGTGTGTATATGTAACACACACACACACACACACACACACACACACACACACACACAGAGAGAGAGAGAGAGAGAGAGAGAGAGAGAGAGAGAGAGAGAGAGTTAGAGAGTTTTACTTCTTTCTTCCTAATATGAATGCTTTTTGTGTCATTTTCTTGTTTAATTGCCCTGGCTAGAGATGTTAACTACACTATTCAGACATCCTTGTCTAGTGCCTTACGTAGCAAGAAAGCTTTAATCACCCATCACTAATTATAGGGTTGGCCGTGGGTTTTCCATGATGCTTTGTACAAATTGAGAAAGTTTCCTTCTGTTTCTAGTTTGGGCATTCTTTTTAATTGCAAAAGGGTTCTGGATTGTGTCCAGTGCTTTTTCTCCATCGTGAAATGATGATGTAGTTTTGTTTTATTGATGAGGTTTATTTGTATGATTGATTATTGTATGTTATGGTGGCCTCATATTCTTGGATAAACCCTATTGATCATGATCCCTTTTACATGCTTCTGAAGTCAATTTACTATTATTTTGTTGAAGATGTTTTGTTCATTGTTTTTCAGAGGTATCTGCTTTATTTTGTGATGCTTCTCAAAGAATCTTATTGACTTTTTATTTTATTTTATTTTTTTGCCACCAACTACAGATTTCCATAGAGAGTTTGATTACTGATACTCTTATTTGGAATCTTTTAAGTAAAGAATTAACAAAGTCTAGAGGTTAGGCTGTAAGTTTTGAAGCTGCTCCTGGTTAACTTGCTGTATGACCTGGAGTAAATTATTTGCCTTTCTGAGCCTAAATTTTCTTATCCCCAAAGCAAAAGTGTTGGGTAGGATGGCATCCAGACTGCTCACCAGAGAAGTAAGCTGGTGTTTTATGGTATTCCTATGCAATAGATGAAGTCAAAAATTGTTACTTGCTTTTAAGAGTTACTAGTTTACCAGATGAATCATGTAGAATCCCACTGAAAATGAACAGTCCCCTGTTGTGTATGGAGTTGGTTCTCTCCTTCCACCTTCATATAGGTTCCAGGGATTGAACCCAGGCCACTAGGTTCACCAGCCAAGCTTGCCACCCCCCACCCCCACCTGCCCCCAATTAGATGCTTGACAGTCTAAAAGAAAATCCCTTAAAATTTTTTTTATTGTGAATGTCAGAGATTGAGAAAATAATCTAAGCAAAGAGAATGGCATGTCAACGTCATGTCAAAGGGGAGTCAAGTGTCTGGGGAAAAGCCTCAGGTGATCTGATGTTGTGTCAGCACTAGCATTAACCTCTGCTGTAGAGCAAGGAAGCTGCTTGGAATTGCAGACAGATGTGTTTTGATGGGCAGGGTGGAATTCTTTCATGTGAACAAGAGATTTGTGTGAGCTCCTCTAGGGAAAATCTGACACCTTTTTGTGTTGGTTGAATTTTGCACTAAATTTTGGGTTGAGAGATGTCAGTCCTCAAGAGCGTGGGAGGGGAGGGAACAGGCTGCCACAGGTATCATCTTTGAATTCTCTGAATGATTTACAGGTCTTTGTATTCACCAAAAAGGTGTAATAACTCCTGCGTTTATCTTGTTTGTCAGGGAACATGGATAGGTTCTAAAATAGAAGCTTAGCCCTGCTGCGTTTGTTTCTAACAGTGTCTCTCTTGTAGCTCTTTCTCTTCAAATCAAATGAGTTCTCTGCTCTTCAGATAGCCTGAAAACTGTAAGTGAACTCTCACTTTTTCCTCTTTTTTCAATCATCTGTTAGACATTGTCCCCTGAGATAGAAGGGAAAATAGGGAGATAAATTTGTGTGTTTGTGTGTGCCTGGAGCTCACTTTTTCTAGGCTGGCTGGCCAGAAAGCCCAAGGAATCTGCTTTTCCTTCCAGTAAGGGGTTACGTTCAAATGCCATTACACCCATCTTTTCTTTCTTTCCTTTTTTTTTTTTTGGACAGGGCTATAACCTTGGCTGTCCTGGAACTTGCTGTGTGAATTCATAGAGGTCCACCTACTTAGGCCTCTGAAGTGCTGGGATTAAAGGACCACCAGCTTGTCTGTGGGTGCTAGTAATCTGAATATAGGTCCACATTGCAAACATTTTACCCACAAAGTTATCTTTCTAACCCTCAAGTTTCCAGTTTTTGTTTTTAGTATAGTACTTGGTATCGTAGTTACTTTATAACATTCAAGTTTTGTCCAAGTGGGCCTCTAAATGGTATTTTAAATATGAAATTGTTTGGAATAGAGACAGTAAACTTGGTACTTAAAAGAATTCTATCATTAGCTATTTTATTTAAAAGTCTTTTGTGACTGGGTTTTCACTTGTAGCTTTCCTGCTCCAGCATCTCTCTCCTGATGTCTCTTGGACCTCTCCCATGGCTGAATCCCCTATTTCCTCTTCTTACTCCTCCTCCCCTGGCTGGCAGGAATTGCAGCCTTATTCTCTCCCCTGGCTGTAAGCTATTTTATTGGCATATCAGGGGTGTTTATATAACATTGAGGCAGGGAATTCTCAGAATAAGGATTGCAACCAGATGTGGGGGGTACAGAAATAAGCAAATCAGCATTTGGATTATATAATAACCTTATGCCTATACACTGTTGCTTTTTTTTTTTTTTTTTAGACTTGCCAAGTAGGCTTTATACTAACTGGCTAATAAACCCCAGAGATCTGCCTATTTCCATCTTACAAGTATGGGCCACTTGTAATCTATGTGTTCCTGACCTGAAAATAATGTAAATAATATTTTTAATACCAAATTATTTGCAACATAGAGGAGTGTGTATTCTAGTTATGAGACCCAGATTTTTTTTTCCTTGCATGGGTTCTGGGGAAGGTGAGGTCATAAGCATGTTACTAGTTGAACGATCTCCTTAGCCTGTGATGAACTCTGTGTGGTAGGCTGAATAATGACCTCTATTCCTCTTCCTGAAGATACTTACGTTCTAATCCCAGGAGTCCTGGGGTATGCTGCGTATTACATCGCAAAACAAACTTTGCATGTGTGATTAAGCATCCTGGGATTGGGAGATTGCCTTGGTTTATCTAATCACACTGGTGGGAAGATTGGCGCGCCAAAGACAGAGGTGACTTGTGGGTGGAAGCTGACCAGCGTGATGCCATTGCTTAAAAGGGTTGAGACCTACAGCCTCTGGACATTGGGTAACTGATTTTTCTCTAGGATGTTTCAGAGGAACACAGCTCTGCGGTCACTTTGATTTTTACTTCAGTTTCAGACTTCTGATTTCTAGAACTGTAAGAAAAGAAATTGATATTGTTAACAAAACATCGAACTTATGTTAATGTTCCCAGGAGCAACAGGAAGCTATAACAGTTTCCTGAAGATGGGTTGAACCAGCAGCTCAGTTTCCTCCAAGAGACAGTTTTGCCCAAGTGTTGTGATTGCAGAACATGGACCAGTAAATTAAACCATTTATGTTGAAACTAGAAGCAGCGCCATTCTTTGTAGAGGTAGAACGTTGTCCTTTCTGAGGCCTCCAGATGTGACATTCCTTTCTGATCTTACCCTAAAGCTAGCTGTGTTGCTTTGAACCAGCTGTTTTGTTTTTCATAGGAATGCTCTGAGTGGGTGCCTGAGTAGATATGCCCCCACCCCCGCCCCCAAAGGTTCTTACTATAACCCAGGCTAACCGCAGCTTGCAATGAACCTCCTGCTTTAGTTTCCCCAAGCTGGGATTCCAGGCATGTGCCAGTATTCCTGACCCTAGAAGACTTGTATTAGGTGGGTGGCACACAGCGTCTGACAGTGTGATTGTAGCCTTAGTTTTCTTTTCATGTCAGTTGTGCTTTTACTTTCTTTTCTTTATTTAATCTTAATATTTTTTTATATTTTCCATACCAAAGTGTGGCTTAAAAGATATAAATGAGTACCATTATATTTAAATACATATATACATAGCACAAATAATATGGAAAATGTGGGAAGACAGTCGACTTTCTAGTGCTTTGCTTTGCCATTCTATTTTTTTTAATCCTAAAGAAAAGAAAGTGAATTCTCTAATTAGTAGAATTTTTATTTTTTGATCAGATACAAAATGATAAATCAGTAAAATAAAGCCATACTTAAAGGAATTCTGTAGGCAAAAAAGTATGAGACTGTGCACAGAGCTCTCTTTATATGAGACATTTTTTTACATCAGTGGAAAATCCCATCATTAACTAAAATTGTCAGTTGATGCACTCTGTCCTCTAACCATGTAAGTAATCTGATCTGATATTACATTTCTTAAAGAATGTAATTCTTTAGAATTCTAAATAATTATTTAAAATACATTGTAAAGTGAGTGTTACTGCTGTCCAAATCCACTTTTAGCAGTGTACTAACAAACTTCCATGATCTTATATTGTTTTTCCTTTACACTCACACCATTTATTTGTAAGCAGTTATAGTTAGGATTAGGATGGAACAAATCTAATTGGCCACCTACATATAAAATTTAAAATTTTGACCTAAGGTTTTCATTATAAACTAGGCAAAGCCATGGTGGTTTTTATTCATCCATTTGAGGATTATTGAATTTTTAGTAGAGAACAGTTAGAAATGGCTTCTGCCATCACTGTCTAATATTTGACACAGAGACCCTGTGTATCTGATCATATAACTAACTTTAGAATTGCAGTTGTCATAAATAGCTTCAGAGTATGTCTAATGGAAACAACATTGTGAGGTGGATGAGAGAAGCCTATGAATGCATAAGCTTAGAGCCTGGCTATCATGGATGGGGTGAAGGACCACAGAGCAAAGCATTTCGGTCAGAGGGGCAGCACAGATGGTTCAAAAGTCAGAAATGGCTTGGTATACTGAGGTTTCTGTATGAAAGGCTTCTGGCTAGACTATCATATCCAAGAAAGCTACAGGAAATGTGACTGGAATGGCAGCAAGGGTCATTTAATGCAAGATTTAGTAGGTTATGATAAACTACTTAGGCATTGTGCATAAACATGAAGCCAACTGGGAACTGATTATATTAATTTGTGTTATAAGAAATTATTCCTGCTGCTTTGAAGGGGATGTGTGAAGAGGACCAGCTAGGACGCTATTGCAGAAATTCAGATAGAATATAAAGGTTAAGATTAAGTGGTAATTGATATTGAGAATTGTGAATATAATTCAGAAGTATTTAAGAGGCAGAATAAATAAGAACATGGCATTATATTGATATGAGCTTTTTTGGTGAGAGCAAACGTGTTTGAAGATACTGTTCACTGAGATACTGTGTTGATTTCAGTTTGCTTTAGTAACCTGTCATAACGCACACTTGGGTTGCTCTTGGTCTTCAGGACCTGACTGGGTTTACTGCTTAGGGTATCACAAAATAGAGGCCTAGGGGTCAGCCAGACTTGAATTTTGTTTGGAGGTTCTGCATACTTTCAGGTTCCACCTTCTTGTTGCTAGAATTCAGGGCCTGTAATTGTCACACTCAAGTTCAGTTTCCTTGTTGGCTGTCATTGAGGACCACTGTAAGCTTTTAGAGTTTAGATGGTATGCATTTGTTTTCCAGCACCTTCTCTTCCTTTAACCCAGCAAAAGCATGCCAGTATCTTCAGGTACTTTGGCTTTGGCCTTTGGGTCTCCTCTCACCTATAGGCCCAGATTTAAAGAGGCTCATGTGATTAGCTTAGGCCTACCTGGTTATTGTCCCATTTATAAAGTCATCTAATTAGGGACTTCACATCTATAGAGTCCCTTTGTTACAAAAGTGACCAATTTACTTGTTCTGGGAGGAGAATATATGAAGAATAGAGTGACTGGGGTTTCTAGGTGGTGAACATAGGAAAGATGAAAATATAAGTCTTCACAAAGCGTAGGACCCAGTTTAACAGACTAAAGACTAAAGTAACTTTTAGGGGACTTTGTCATATTCTGTTGGATATATATATATATATAGTATTAATTATGGATGATGAAACCTTACATGTTGTAGGACATACTTTAACTCATTTAAGTCAGGCACTAACATTGTGAAGCTAGTCCTGTTATTGTTACTCTGGTTGCACAGATGGGAAACTGAGTCTTAGAGAGGAGACTTGCTCAGTGTTACCCAGGAAGTGAATAGAAGAATCAGTTTTGAAACCTAAGCTGGTTTGGGATCAAATAAGAATCCTGGTGTTACAAAAATGTAAGTACACCTAAAGCCACTTAGTAGGAAATATCTCCTTCGGAGATGCTATAGAGAGGGGACTTAGAACTGAGTCCTGAAAAGCCAAATAAAAGTAAAGAATCGTTTAAAAAAAAAAAAAGCTGCTAAGATAGAACACAGAGGAAGAGGCTGGAGAAAACCTAGCCAAGTCTGTGGTGTTGTGAATGCGTACTAAAGAGGACGGGGGTTTGTGTGTATGTGGGGTTGGTGATTCCGTTGACCACAAGGTAGCTTTGTTAAGGTCATTCTGCTGGAAGTTGAAGGGGAAGTTAGATTGGGATGGGCTGAAGAGTGGATTGCAAGTGAGGTAACTTTTGAGATACTTTGTTCTGGAGGGGATTGAAATAGGGTCTTCAGGGAGGGTTACATCCTGTTTCCTTGCTTTAAGGTGGCTGAAGCACCAGTGTGTGTCACAGAGACTGAAACTGCACTAGACCCTAAGTGACGATGTCAGAAACCCTGAGAAGGAGGTAGCAGTTAGTTTACCTGGGGCTGGAGCGCAGGTTGGTGTTTGATAAGAAAACTGCTTCTGTTATAAAAGGAATGGGGAGAGGATACAGGTGCATTTGTAGATTTGGTGACAGGAAGATAAGGACGTTTTGAGAGCATGATTGTTTTGTCCCTTTGTGAACTGTAAAGAAAAGGCAATTCTTTATTCAAGAGAAATAGCTTCATTGTTTAAAAAATGCTATTCTGATCTTTGAAAAAAAATTCTAAGATACAGAAAAACAGCATAAGATTATTTTGTTTGCAGGCTACACAGAGAAACTTACAATGTGCTCCCCAACACTGGTTTTTCAGTCCCAGCCAATCAGACATCTCGATGTTTTCTGTGGTCAGAGACCCGAACATGGTCTCTGGCTCATGCCACATTCTTAGTAAGCTTAATTTTCTATTTCTTCCTTTTAAAATATTCTATGTTTAGTTTAGTTTAGTTCTAAATTATGCTTATTTAGTACATGTATTAGAGGGAAAAGCAGTTAGTTAGTTACTGCTTTGTCCACATTTTGTTTTTGACTCAGGTTTCGATATGTTTTGTCTGTAATTCCAGAATCACTTGGATAGGCTATAAAACACTGCTGTCTTATACCTCCCGAAAACACCAAGTCTTTAAGGGAAGTGATCACAGCAGTAAGAGAAAAGTGGGCTGCATTGTTTTAAAGTGCACAGGTATTAAATATAACTTTGTTTGCCTGCCAGTGCTCTCCAGAGACATGGTCTGAGGCCCAGCCACAATCTAAACAGCTTCAGAACAGTTTACCACCTGGCAGTTAAAGGGAACCCAGTGTGCTAGCGATTTCACCGATGTTTTTAAAGCTCCCATGCATTTAGTAGAATTGCAGTACTCGGACTTTGTAGAGAGGAGTCAAGGCTGTAGCGTTCAGTTAAGTATGTGTTGTTAGGACTATGCAGGATACTTCCTAACTGTAGCTTATCTGGTAAATTCCTTTATAAATATTTTCTCCCATGACAGAAAAGGGGGAAAAACAAACCCTTCAAAAAGCAGCAGCAGACTTTTTTTTTTCCCTCACTGCATACAATTGTCACATTTGGACTGAAATGAAATTAACCCAAGATTATTATGTTTTGTAATGCTGAATAATGAAGGATAAGATTTTATGGGAAGAGCTATTTTATAATCTTACTTGGTGGGTCCCAGAAAATGAGATCATAAAATATACATTTTCTAGTTGGTATAGTAAAAGCAGATTTTAAGCATATTAAATACAGAGGATCAAGTCAGATTGCGTTCTACACTTACTAAAAAATTAGCTACTTCACATTTTATCCCCCTTCCGTGTTCTCCTTCCCAGAAACATATTTGTGCCTTCTTAAAATATGAGCCATCTTGCCAACCAGTCAACCGTCCCAAGTCCTCTAATTACTGTTATCATTCCTTTTTGCACAGGTCTTTGGATGGGCTTTTTATTCTACTAGTTTCTATGTTTTTCTCTCCCTTCACTCTGATATGCTTTAATATCAGGCCTCCATCTCCAGGGAAACTGTAGTAATCTCCAAAGTTACTTAGCATGTCCCTCTTTTCTGGTCTTATGGGATGTCTCAGTTTGAGTCTGGCTTTACTCCTTGGAGCACCTGGTGCTTGAATGTTGCTACTGGCCTTCTTGTTTAACAACAGAATGCTCTTCTGGCTCTTTCTCCCACTGGCTTGCCCCTCTCCTTCCACTGCTGTCTCTCTGATTCTCTCTACAATTCTCTCTCTGGTTCAGCCCTCTTTTCTTGTACCTGCTCTTGCAGGGAGATCAAGATATTATCATTGCTTGCATCATTAGCCAAGTTTGTTTTTATTTTAGATCTTGTATTCCTTATCATTCACTTCACTGTACATATAACATTCAGATTATCCACAGATACCTTAGTCTCTCAAGCTAAACAACGTTTCTTCTTCCAGCCTTCAATGCCTTATTTTGTGACATTGCTATCCTCATCCTGCCAAGACCCAAGTTAGAAACACTGGATCTGCCCGCACCCCCTGTGTGTGCCTCTGGCTCACCAGTTAACTCTCCCTGTTGTGTTAATTATAACTGAAGTATCTCCTGTTTATTTCTTGCTCACTGTTGAGATGGCACAGTCTTGTTCAGTGTCTTTTTTTTTTTTTTTTAAAGACAGTTCAGTGTCTTAATGATCTGAGCTAAAATTTATGTGTATGTATGGTCACAGGCACCATTTTGCATGGAGGGCACTTGAGGGTGGCAGTGTCACATCTGTTTGATGGATATTGTATCTTCTATCTCTTGGTGCACAGTCTCCCAACCAGTTTGTCTCTTTGGAGTCCAAGTATAGCTGTGTCAGCATCAATCCATTTCAGGTTGGTGGCATTTACTTTGATGGACACATGCTGCATATTTTGTACTTCCATCTTAAGACATTGATTCTTGTTCTGAGGCTTAGGTTTCTGGTGGGAGCTGGCTCAGCAAGCACAAATGTGTGCGTCCAAAGAGGAAAGACATTAATAGTCTGCTGGGGCAATCTTTAACTAATGGGGTGTGGGAACTAATAAGATATGTACTTCTCTGTATTGATTTTAGAGTGGAAAATTCTCAGAGCCATTCCCTCTGCTCTTCAAAAGAGCTGGATTCGATCGAGTTGATAATGTAGCTTTGTTTCTCTATTTTGCTCTTTCCATTTTCTCCTTATTTCATCGCATTGGCATTACTTGCCAAAATAACCACGTGCACAGCAGTCCAGTATATGACTGTTAGTGTCTATAATGTGGCTTAAAAAGCATAACACTAGGGAAACCCCAACAAGGACCCCATTGTTGGTAGCAGTGGGTGCTGTTAAAGCTGCCAAATGGAACGGGATCAGGACTAGCATGGAGTAGAAGGGGAAGAGTTGTACATGTGTAAGAGCTTGCGTGTTTGGGGACAGTGGTAATATTAAGGCCCCCACGTTGACTGATTCTGCTTTTGAAACCTTGGAAACAAGAAAGAGGATTCTCATGGAAGCCTTTGGAAAGACCCTCAAAGCCTATGGGCATAGACAGACTATGGTAAAATATTGGACTCAGGATTTAATCATAAGGGTAGCAAAGCCTTGTGCCTTTTGTACTGTTTGTATTATCATTTGGGCTTAACTGCAATTGTTTCTCAGAACTCCCTTTTGGATTTTGGGCTAACACTGATCATAATTAACATCTTAGGTGAGATAAGACAAGGGGACAGAAATGAAACAGCAGTTGAGTTCTTTCCCCTGATGGTATGAAGTTCTGTTCTAGCCCTCATGTGTTGCTGCTAGCTAATCTGCTGTATCATATTGTTGGCCTGGAGCATCGGGGCAGCCCTGCAGTTTCCTTGGATTACCTCCATCAGCTTCTGGGCATCTAGGGCCAGTGTGTCGAGCTTCCTGCAGGTCACTGGCATCATTGAGGTCAGAGCTCTGCAGATACTTACAGATACATATGTTCATCCTGCTGGACTCCAGCTTGTTCTCGGGCTTCTAGTTTGTTCTTGCTCTTTACCTCTTCAGAATGGCTTTCTTTTCAACTGCCTGCCCTGCTGTCCTTAACCCTAGCTTCAGATGTAGAGCAAACGGACTCCAAAGAGACCCAACTCCCAAGCCCTATTTAAGCCTCTTATTATATATCATTTACAATAGTTATTCCTTTTTAAAAATATTCTTTTAACAGATGTTCAAGGCCAAAGACAGGGCCCTAATATGGAAAGAATAGGACTCGTAGATGTCAGCAGGGACATTTGGCTCAAGTTCAACACAGTGCTAGACAAGAACAGACCATGGTTCTTTGGAGGCTATGCAAAGATACTGTTGAGCGGAATGTCTCAGTTTTGTTCTTAAGGTTTGCCCCATATCTTCCCTCACTTCCCCTAGAACAGTAACTAGACATAAGTCTCAATATAGCTTAAACAGGGTTGTCATGTTCTTTTTCTGGGAGAAAATAGGTTATTCCATTCCAACACCTGGTCTTATATATGCGAACAGAGTAGAAGGATTGTGTGGAAGAAGTGGATCTGGGAGGTACTGAATGGAGCAGGTGTGGTAAGGTAGAAGGGAAATAGGCTGAATAAGGGATAAAGTATTTAACCTTAAGTCTATTTTATTGACAAAACTCAGAATTTAATAGCCTAGTCACCTTGTCCTAATGTACTGCTTGGACATGAGCTTTTCGCAGATTATGGTCTGAAGTCTCAGAGAAGAGGGAGAACTGGATGAACTTAGGATGGGCTTAGTATATGAGACAAGAGAATACACTCTCTGATACATATGTTCAAAGGAGGGCCCAAAGAAGAAACCTCACCCTGTTAATAAAGAAGTTTCTGGTGAAGCATACAGTCAGGAATTGCTAAGAATCCCATTCTGCAATTGGATTTTCATAGGATTCAGTAATATTCATAGAAATAATAGTATTCAGTGGCAGAGGCAAGAAGATTGTATAGTGCTTCCCATTTGGAGCAGAGGGGGAATATAACTGTTAAGACAGACTGGAGTAGCATTTAGGACCCCCTTACGGATATGTAGGAAATGGCTGATAAGGCATAGGAGTGCAGGTATTGCTCAATTGTGTGAATCACACTTTCATCTCTGAGGAATATGAACCTTCAGTTGGCTTTCACTTGTTGGGTTATTGTTGCTTCAAGCCTTGCTCATCACTTTGTAGCAACCATGGAAGTGACAAGAAACTTCAGTCTATCATTTAAGATCTAGGTAACTTCCTCGTCACCATTAGGTACTAGCAACTATATCCCCTGTAAACTCAGTAACAAAAGGCAGGAAAGGATTTTGTTAGTTGCCTTCTTAAGCATTACCAGTTACCTCGTCTTCACTCTCACTCTTCTATCGTAGGCTTTGACTTGTTCTTCCCCTACAGTGTCTAGTCTCAAGCATGCCCCTTGTGTATCTTTTCCTTTTCTGCCCCAGGGTTTCTCCAGTGCCCACTCAGCAGGAGATAAGGATAGGAGGGTCTGTAAGCATGAAGTGCTGGTAGTGTAGGGAGTTAATGCAAATCCTGTAGCAACTTTTATCTAGTAGAGGCAGAATCCATTAAAGACATGTTTCTCTCCACCTTTCCAGTCATCCAGAGAGTGCCATGCTAGCACCATTAAGCTCCAGTATGCACAGTAGTGACCATGTCAGCGAGGACCCTTGGATTGACGTATGCAACATTTGGTTTCACACTCCTGGGTCTGTTATTTCTTTCAATTAAATTACCTGTAATACAGTGTTATGATGTTCCTTTGGGGGAAGACAGGTACAGTTGTCATTTGTGTATGTATTTTTTTGTCTGCCTGTCATCGATCTGTCGGTCTGTCTATCCATCCATCCATCATCCATCCGTCCTCCATCCATCAATCCAATTACAGATTAGGAAAAAGAGGCTTAGAATTGTGAAAATAATTATCATGCATAGCTTTAATAAGTGGTAGGGCTTGAGTTCTGAACTGAAACCATACGAACCAAATATTTCTCCTTGATTGAACCTCTTCCTCATCTTTGAAGATTAAATTCATAGGCCTTAGTTAGCTAGCTTGCTCAACATTCTCAGTGGTCTTGTCCTGTTGCCTGTGGGTTGGACTGGTTGTTTATAGTTCAGCAGTCTAAACTGTGCTGGTCACATGCTCATGGCTGTGCTAACTGATCCCATCCTTCCTTTCCCTGTGCTTCATTGTGCGTGCACCCCCACTGTCTGCTTGGAACATGTCTGTGTACTTCTGTTTCTTTTCCGAGTTCAGTCAACCCTTGTTTTATTTGTTCCTTTTTAGTTGCCTCTTTCTATTCTTAGCTTTTATGTTTCTTCCTCAGGATTATTTTTTTCTTCATATCCTAACTGTTTTGTTGAAGATTTTAAGTTCCGTTTGGAGTGTCATATTTCTGTTTTGTTTAGCTATATATGTGTTTCTTTGTTGTTGAGAAGGAGAGGTTTCAGCAGCTGAAATATATCATTTTCTGATAGACATTTAAATTTTAAAAATTGGTTATTCATTCACTTTATATCCTGATTATAGACTCCTCTCTCTCTCTTTTTACCACCCCTCCCCCACCCCTCAGAAAAGGAGAGCTCCCACTTACCTACCCCAGTTCACCAAGTTGCATCAGGACTGAGCACTTCCTCTTCCCCTGTAGCCTGGCAAGGCAGCCCTGCCTAGGGGGTAGTGATCAAAAAGCAGGCAATAGAGTCCATGTCAGAGACAGTCCCTCCTCCTCTCATGGATCCACATGAAGCCGAGCTGCCCTACTGCTACATTTTGTATGGGGCCTAGGTCCAGTCTTTGCATGGCCCTTGGGGGTGCTTCAGTCTCCACAAGCCTCTGGGTCCTGCTCTGTTGGTCTTCTTGTGGAGCTCCTGTCACCTCCAGGTCCTTCTATCTATCTCCCCCCTCCACGCACACTTTTCCACAAGACTCCCTAAACTTTGCCCCATGTTTGGCTGTGAGTCTCTGAATCTGTTTTGATTCGCTGCTGGGTATAGCCTCTCAGAGGACCAACCAATGCCTGGCCCAACCTGAGACCCACCCCATGGGAGAGAGCCAACCCCTGACACTATTAAGGATACTCTGCTGTGCTCGCAGACAGGAGCCTAGCAGAGTTGTCCTCTGATAAACATTTTTACAGTAGTTTTCTGTAGCTACTGCTGCCTCCCCTTCCTCCTCCCCTTCTTCCTCCTCCTCCTCCCCTTCTTCCTCCTCCTCCTCCCCTTCTTCTTCCTCCTCCCCTTCTTCCTCCTCCCCTTCCCCCTCCTCCCCTTCCTCCTCCTCCCCTTCCTCTTCCTCCCCTTCTTCCTCCTCCTCCCCTTCCTCCTCCTCCTCTTCCTCTTCCTCCCCTTCCTCCTCCTCCTCTTCTTCCTCCTCCTCCCCTTCCTCCTCCTCCTCCCCTCCTTCCTCCTCCTCCTCCCCTTCCTCCTCCTTCCCCCTTCTTCCTCCTCCCCTTCCTCTTCCTCCCCTTCTTTCTCCTCCTCCTCCCCTTCCTCCTCCTCCCTTTCCTCCTCCTCCCCTTCCTCCTCCTCCTCCCCCTCTTCCTCCTCCTCCATGTTTAGTAGTTCTCACTCCCTACTTAGAGTAATCCACAGTGCTTTCATTCATGCACTCTCTTTTACCAATGGTGCTGGTGGACTGATGGGATTCTTATGTCTTATTTATCGTCATTTCTGTTGAATTCTTGATTTTTTTCTCCATTTTTCTTCACTATTGTGTAGCCAAGGATATGTACTCTTGTATTTGATTTACTATCAGAAACTGCGTCTCCAAGGCTGACGCCCTTTCCTAGCTGGTGTCTAATCACCAACTCTAACCTGTTTTCAATATATTAGTGTATACCGTTGTACTCTTCTGGGATGATTTTGTCTTGCTTTATCTAAGTTCTTGGTGCCCTTCTAATCTTTTGCAGTGTTGCACAAGACTTTTTTTTCCCCCTACACCCAAAACTAGACTTCCTGTGAACGGAAACTGTGCTGGAATTTGGCTAGTTTTTCCATGACAAACAATTTGGAGGTTGTGATATTCTTTGTACTACGGAAGGCATCCCAGTATAATTTTATTTGCTTTCTTTGCTCTCTCTCTCTCTCTCTCTCTCTCTCTCTCTATATATATATATATATATATATATATATATATATATATTTTTTTTTTTTTTTTTATTTTTTTTTTTTTAGGATGGAGAAGGAAAATTGGATTCAAACTGTATTAATTGACCCTGAAACCTACAAATTTCTTTGTACTTTTGAGGCTCTGGCTAAAGTCCTATCTTGCCTTCTTTGAAATCTTATCTGCTAAATGACTTACAACAGCACAGAGACAGTTGATAAATGCCACCTCCGTTGGCCATGAGTAATGTGACTATTTTAGATCATATTGGTCTTCAATTTTAAAAGAAGTATAGGTAGAAAAGTTGCATAATGATCAGGTCTTATTATTTTCATAATACTAAGATCTAAGGCAGTGTTTCTCAGCCTTCCTAATGCTGTGACCTTTTAATATAGTTCTTCATGTTGTGGTGACCCCAACAATAAAATTATTAGTGTTGCTACTTCATAACTATAATTTTGCTACTGTTATGAATCATAACGTAGATACCTATATTTTCTGATGGTCTTAGGTGACCCCCCCCACCCCATGAAAGGGCTGTTTGACTTCAAGGGGGTCTCAACCCATAAATTGAAAATCACTAGTCTAAGGTAATAAAATCACCACTTTTTTCTACACAGTTTATACTGTTAATTTTTAAGATTTAAAATGTCTTTCATCTTTTCTCTAATACTGCCAAATAGTTAAATTTATAATCTGAAATAATTTTCTTATATAGTAACTATAAAAAGGCTTCTGTAAAAATACTGTTTTAAAAAGTAAATCTAATATCTTTTTGTTGTACAAAATGAATCCTATCTTTCAAATGGCTGAAAATCTCATAACCTTGTGAAAAAGATAAATTTGGTTTTTTTTTTCTTCTTTGCACTGGGTGTTGAACTCAGGGCCTTATCCATGCTGAGAAGGCTCCCTATTACTGAACTACCTCCCCAATGCCAAACTTGAGTTCTTAAATGTATAGTACTTGGTCTTCCAACTTGGCTTTGGATGTGGCTATGGCAGAATATCATTATGTGCTAAGTATAAGTAAATGTGCTTTTTAGGGCTTAGAAAAATATAGCCTGTGATTTTGGGGTTTTTTTGGTAACTGGTTTTGAAATGAAAGGTTCAATGATATGGTTATGTATCTTTAGAAAACCGAATAGATGAAAATTCAGATTCTTTGCATGTTACTGTTTCTAGTGGTAGAAATTTGGATTTTTAATTCAATTTTTCATGGCATTTAAAAAACCTGATCCCCCCCACCCCCACCCCCCCCCCCGTCAAATCAATAGATTCACTTAATCCATTTGTTATTTATAACATTCTGTTTTATGCTGTTGCTATGATTATTAGACACAAAAATCAGGTAAGGGTTTGGAAGCTTAAGTAAGAGGTCTGTGTAAAATTTGTGATAGTTTCTCAGAGCTCTCAAAAGGATTGACTTCCTTCAGACACCGCTGTAGAAAGATATTATTGTAAAGAGTAGACGTTAGTGTTGGACCTCATTATCTCCTGACATATAAATCAGAAGGAAGATGGCTCTGACATGAATTGGTTCAAAAACAATTTTTCTGGGTTTCTTGTATTGTGAAATTAAGTAAAAAAGGGAATAGGGTGGATAGTTGTCCTAAGATACATTTGTTCATTTTTTTTTAATTGAAAGATAATTTTCTTCTGTTTATATAACATTAAGTGTACCACTGTATGTGAATTTCTGTGTTTATCCTCTTCAGAAAAAGTAGGCCATATGAGAATATACTCGTGAAGCAATTTCATCAGAAATATTTCAGTTCTAGTTGGACATTATCTCTGATTGACCCTGCTGTGTTTAGCACTGTCATCTGACAGTCCTTCAGAACTGTGAGTCTTTATAATTACTTGGCTTTGGCCGTGTAGTCTCATGGAATCATAGGAAATCCTCATCGTGCTTCTCTTCCTTCTGAAGATGAAACTGAACGTAAGGCTTTGTTCACACATCTTGTAAGTGGCTAAAGTGGATATGAGTCCGCAAATCTGCACTTTAGAAATCATGTTCTGCTGCTTTTCTGTGCCTGATCTTTTTGTCCTGCCTGAGAAGAGCATAACTTTATTTGCTTATTATCTGTCTGTGTCTCAGTTTTTCCATTTTCAGATGGTAGTGGTATATGGACAGTGATGTTGAGAATAAGAGAGGCAAGCCAAGGAAGACATTTATCTTTAGGGAATGTTACTTTATCTTTTTAATTCATTTAGTTTAAATTTATTTTTGAGACAGAGCCTTGTCGTATAGCTTAGGCTGGCTTTGAAGTTACAGTCTTGAGATTGGTTAGTCAGTCGGTCTGTCTCTGCCTCTATCTCCTCCCAACTCCCTTTTAGCTCAGACAGCAAGGGATGATTTCTTGTACGTTGTGGAAGTTTTGGTTTATATATAAACATGTTTTTGTTTTAATGCCCCAAGGAACCCGAAAACCCGAAGCAGCAGAAAGCAGCTAAGGAAAACTACACCCCCCTCTCCCGACTAACCTTCTTTCTCCCTTACCTGGTGTTGGAGTGTTAGAAGGGATTGGAGTGGAAAAGGGAGATAGAGATATAAGGAACCCCAAATAAAAATAGTTTTTATACGTCCGCCAATAGTTGTACATGTGTTATCCTGTGCTGCAAATGAGGACAGAGCTAGTCCACGATGCTCCAGGTCTGTGGTTCAGGCTCAGCAGGTGCTATTTGGGTTGTCATCGAATAAGTCTCTCAGAGGTAATCATGGGATCAGATACTAGTGACGTTCCAGATCCAT